>NC_072737.1:160265571-160309747 GCF_026930045.1 Uloborus diversus | reverse complement strand
AATACCAAGGCGAAGAAATGTTTGACTTCGCTTTAAATAATACTTTTAGGCTCTGAGTCGAAGTTTAACTGTTTTTAAAGATTCTACTATTCGACTCTGCTTTTAGACTTTAATATCATGTTTATAAATATGATTAGAATGGTAAGAAAAATGGCGGAATTGATGTTTCAATCCCATGGTGAAGCAATAGTTAACTTCATGTGAAATATTACTTTGAAGCTTTGAGTCAGAGGTTGAATTGTTTAAACTGATGACACCAAGTTGAATTTGGTGTTATACTATTGGTCTTTGAGGCATATTTTGCACTTTGATATTATGTAGATAACTGGGGGAACAATTGAGGGAAAAAATGGTACAAGACAGTTTAATACCAAGGCGAAGAAATGTTTGACTTCGCTTTAAATAGTCTCTTAAGCTCTGAGTCGAAGGTTAACTGTTTTTAAAGATTCTACTATTCAACTCTGCTTTTAGACTTTAATATTTCGATATCATGTTTATAAATGTGATAAGAATGGTATGAAAAATAGTGGAATTGACGCTTTAATCCCATGGTGGAGCAATGGTTAACTTCGTGTGAAATATTACTTTGAAGCTCCGAGTCAGAGGTTGAATTGTTTTAACTGATGACACCAAGTTGAATTTGGTGTTATACTTTTGGTCTTTGAGGCATATTTTGACCTTTGATGTCATGTAGATAACTGGGGGAACAATTGAGGCAAAAAATGGTACAAGACGGTTTAATACCAAGGCGAAGAAATGTTTGACTTCGCTTTAATTACTACTCTTAGGTTCTGAGTCGAAGGTTAACTGTTTATAAAGATTCTACTATTCAGCTCTGCTTTTAGACTTTAATATTTTGATATCATGTTTATAAATTTGATAAGAAAGGTAAGAAAAATGGCGGAATTGATGTTTCAATCCCATGGTGAAGCAATGGTTAACTTCTTGTGAAATATTACTTTGAAGCTGTGATTTTTTGTTTTCTGTAAGATAACTAAAAAGAGAATATTTCGACTTTTCTTCGAACATTGATGCTTAGAAACGGATAAACGAAATTTAGTAGTTTAGTATATAGCACAGCTCACCTTCTGGAGGTGTTTGGGGGATGGTCACTGAGATCCTTCTCTGCATATAATTTTTCTTATTTGGATTTTGGTAATATTTGTTAAGATCAAGCGCTCAACTTTTACTCCCCACGCCACGCCCCTCTTAACGAAATAGGAATGATAGGAATGGTGTGTTGGTATAATGGGGTTGTTTCCTTCAGTCAAAAGTAGTATTTTTTGGCACTGAAATTGATAAAATAAGCAAAAAAATAAATAAAATGGACTCAGAAAATACTTTTGTTTTCACAACAGTTATTTTCTTAATTAATTTTTTAAAGTGTCCGATTCTTCAAACAAGGCGTGGTCTTTATGACGTCACAAATGATGCACTATGGCGCATTTTTCTACCGCATTTCCACGTTATGATAATCAAGCAGCGAATTACAATTGCGCTCTACGCTTGCTATCAACCATATCGTTGCCAATACACTTGAGTAAAGATGCCAGTTAAATATTTTGGACCGTGAATGACAACACTGAATGGCATTTCATCATTTGTGATGTCATCGGACGAAGCATAAAGAATGATAGCGCACCGAATTAAGTATTTTTTTAAAAATATTAAACTTACACAAATTATTTAAAAACATGGTCAGATCCTATATTTTTAAGCATGTTCTTTCAGAAAAAGAATACTTTTAAAATTTTGGAAACGACCCCATTGATAATACACAAGAAAGACACAGTATATTCAAAAGAAATACATATCGCATGTTTGTAAGAAGAGTGCCAAAATAATTTTTTCTCACTGAAAGGCCTTGAAATGTCGTTATTTTCAATGGAAAATAATGACAAATTTTTTGATCTGATATTAACTATTGGAGAGAGCACAGAAAATTTACTTTTCTTACAACACATTTCCTGAAGAGTAAAACTTCAAACGCTTCTACTGTAAAATTTTATTTCTTCATATTATGGTACTCTTTTTCCAAAAGAGCGATATATCTCATTCATTCTCTATGGTTTATATGGTTTTGAATAATGCTGTTTTTCTTTTAATATCATATTCGAATTGATAAGGCTTTTTTTTCATTTTTCATTTTTTGGCTTACATTAATTTTTTTCAGAAACTAACACAAAAAATCCATTCCATTATTCAAATCTTTTTGCTTGAATTTATAACAACATTCTGTCTTTTAACATATCCAGAGTATATGCAGTTATTGATTTACATTTTTCTCAGTCAAAATGTATTCAACGTTTATGAGATAGATATAATTTAAAGCATTCTTAAACTTAATTTGGGAAACATCACAAAATTGAATGCAAAATATGAAAGTGAAAAAAAATAAATAATGTGTTTTGTTAATGTGGTGGTTTCCTTCAGTCAAAAGCACTACTTTTAGTCATTGAAATGGATAGAATGAGCAAAAAATAAATAAATAAATAAATAAATAAATAAATAAATAAATAAAAAAATAACAAAAGCCCAGGAAATACTTTCATTTTTCCAACAGTTTTTTTTTTTAAATTATTTTTTTAAAATGTCCGATTTTTCAAACAAGGCGTGGTCTTTATGACGTCACCAATAATGCACTTTGGAGCATCTTTCTACTACGTTTCGATGTTATGATAATCAAGCAGCGAATTAAAATTGAGCTCTACGCTTGCTATCAACTATATCGTTGCCAATACACGTGAATAAAGATGCGAATTTAATATTTTGCTCTGTGAATGGCAATAAAGAATGGCATTTCATCATTTGTGATGTCATCGCCAAGAAATGTAAACAATGAAAGCTCACCGTTTTAAGCAATTTTTTAAAATATTAAACTTAAACAAAGTATTTAGAAAATGGTCAGATCCTATGTTTTTTAAGCATGCTCTTTCAGAAAAAAATACTTTTAAAATTTTGGAAACGACTCCATTTTAACTAAGAATGTCATTCAAATAGGAATATTTCTCAGAAATTCACATTCATTATATCTTTATAGGAAATCTTTCTGGTAAAAAATTTCCTTAAAAAGCTTTATTATACAGTCAGAATTTAACATTAAAATCCTTTAAGGCCGCTAAATATTTTGCAAATGCTGTTGACTGACAAAATAGGATTTTTAAAAGTTTTATTTAAGAATAAAAAATCTTCCATTTTGCAAAAAGAATTCTTACACATTTTAAATGCATTGAAATAGTACTGACCAAGTTTTCAAAATATTTTTTGCTCGTATTTTAAGTTGTCAATACATTTTTTAAATAATAACCTACAAAGTCATGCTTTTTTTAATGCGCTCAAAAACATGTTTATTGAAAACTTTAAAGTGCTTAATCTTCCCAAATTTTATTGCTATGAGTTGATTCAAAGTAAAATTTAAAGGACTTTTAAAGTTGTAGTAGGAATTCGTTGAATGAGCTTTGTTAAACATGCTTTAGGGTCGAAAATAAGTGATAGTAAGATACTATAAATGTATCTCTACATAGTATAAAATGAAGTCCACAAAAAGCGTCTGTGTGTTTGAACTCGCAAAACTCGACAACTACCCGGCCGATTGCGCTGAAATTTTCACAGTTTGTTCCTCTTAAGTCCTGAGAAGGTTTACAGACCTGTTCGAAAAAAAAATCGATCTTTTTTTATTGCAATTTACGTCCAATTTTCACATAAATTCTCAAATATGCGGGTGAAAAATTTTTTTGCACATATTAATATTACATATCTTTAGAAAGGGTAGAATTTTCCGCGTTCTAAGCAATTTGTTTCAATGCTCTAACTTTATTACGGCGGGAGTTATTTGCATTTTTAGCTCGAATTTTTTAGGCTTAGCTGAAATTTAGGCACTACTTTCTTCATTAAATAAATCAATAAAAAGTGAAGGAATTATCCCACAGCTTTCTTTTTAACGCCATTGGAAAAAGCGTCCTTTTTTACTCCAGATCTAACTCGACCTATGGTCGAAAAAATTAGCTTTTATCTCAAAAGGAAAAAAAAGTTACAAGCCTTTTTTTTTAAATAAAGTTTAAGAAATCTCGATTCCATTCAAATTGTGAACCATTTTCTTTCGCATTTTTATTCCTAAAACTTATTTCATTTTGTGTTTCCATGGTTACGCATTTTAAATCCGTCTTTCTGGATTTAATTTCTTAAAAGTATTTTAATATCTGTCGTCGTTGTTTGGAAAGGAAATCATGATGTTTTTTTTAAATTTAGTTTTTACGCCTGATTGTTGAGTATACGTCAGTTGACACAATTTGTATTTCAAGGTGGACCGGGCAAAGCCGGGCAACGCAGCTAGTGTAGTATAAATTTGCTTATTTACTTTAGTTTGGAAGATTGTCTGTGAAACAAATTTTCGCGAAGTACGTAGCTGACTTTTCACTGAGAAAATTAGGTCTAGTTTGTAAAATAGGTTTAGTACAGAATATCAATTAAGCAAACCCCAATAATAAACAAATTAGCAAAAAAAAAAAAAAAAATTCGCCAAGCCTTTTGTTTCGCAAATAGATCTTTTTTAAGATGTCCTATGTTAAGAAAACCTTTTGAGTTTTCAGAGCAAGAGTGAATAACACAGAAAGAGAGAAAGAGAAAAGAGATTTTATTATTATTTTTCCAGTTCTGTAGATTTAAAAATTCAATATGTCAAAACAAAATAATGTATCTTACTTACTTCAAATTCTATAGCACGTTAATAAATTAAGTTATATCTATGAAAGAAAAAAAAAATGCTGTGTTTAAAACTAAAGAGAAAGTTATATTTTAAACATTTTAAATATTCTGTTTAAAGATATTCTGCTTGTTAAATTATATTATTAATTGTCAGTTGTTTAGCAAACTTCGATTCTTTAAGGTGCTGAGGGTCATTCATTAATTACGTAAGGATCCCAAGGGGAAGGGAGGTAGAAAAATCCCTACATACCCTTAATTTCGGGGGGGGGGGGTCAACCCAATCTTATGTAATATTTTCCAAGTCTATATTTTGGGTTAGAAATCGCGCAGTCATTTGGCAGGGATTCTATTTTACTTCCACCTGGAAGGAAAAAACGTATTAGAAAGAGCTGTTTTTTGCTTGTTTTACATGGAATGAATAGTGGTGTAACTGACCCTTTTATAACAACATTTTATCATTTTGAAAACGAAAGAGGTAAACATGTTTTTTGCTTGTTTTACAAATAATGAATAGTGTAAAATGTAATCAAAGAACCGCACTATGAATTACATGTTCTATTTTTAATTAGTTTCGCATCTGAAAAATGAAAAACTTTTATCTGTATCAAGTTGAGGGTTTTGGTGTAACTGACCCTTTTATAACAACATTTTATCATTTTGATAACTTAATGTACAAACATGTTTTTTGGCTTGTTTTACAAATAATGAATAGTGTAAAATGTAATCAAAGAATCGCACTATGAAATACATGTTCTACTTTTAATTAGTTTCGCAACTAAAAAGTAAAAAACTTTGATCTGTATCAAGTTGGGAGTTTTGGTGTAACTGACCCTTTTATAACAACATTTTATTATTTGGAAAACAAAATGGAATTTTAACGTAAGAACAGGAAGAAGGGGTTTGAAAAATCTTACGTACCCTTACATGGGGGTAAGGGGGAGTCCGAAATTGCCGAAATCATCCTTACGTAATTAATGAATAGCCTCTAATGCTAGAATTTCTTGCACAAACATATTCTTTCACTGGTGGCCACAGTCTTTGACTTACCTCTCTTTGTGTCTGAAATGTTTTAATATAAACCAAATCAAAACATCTCTCAGAGATTTTTTATAACATTTTCAACGATGAAATGATCTTCTGCCCTGTTAGGCAAATGTGAATGCTAAGAAATTGCAAAGCAAAAGACAAAGACGGAAGATATTATAAGCACCTCTAAACCTCCCTCGGTACGAAATTGGAAATTCGAAACGATCTCTGTTTAATAAACTGCCCCCATTTCATGCCAGAAAGACAGAGAGAGAGAGAGAGAGAAGGTAAAAAAAGAAACAACAGATCACATTTTCTTCAGAAATCAACTTCAGAAACAAAATCTGCTTCAGTTTCGCCAAAAAAAAAAAAAAAAAAAAAAAGAATCTTATCACTTTTCACAGAGAGTTAAAAATTTAACATACAGCATTCTTACGCATTCAGACTTTAATCTTTCGATTCTGGCGTTAGTGTTTTATTGAATTGCACTTAAACTTCGGATCGCTAAAGACTTTTTTTTTTTGCTTCCTTATTTTCGCAGAAGCTTTTCTTCTCTCTCTCGTTGCCGAATTTTCTTCCTAAAGAATGGTTTAGAATACAAAAGTCTTAAGAAGCTTCTTGACGAGTGTGCAGAGTTAAGTTGTAGAATTGCTGATTTCGTTTTTTCCCTTTCTGTTAGGTGTATTGCATGTCTTCAAGGTAACTGAATCTTACTACTATAGTGCCAAACCTCAAACAGTTTTTTCATAAGGGTCTTAATAATTTTCATTAAGTTTGAATTAGAGAAAAAGACTTTATGAACTAAACAAAATAATAACAATTCACTTTCTAATCGCACGAAACTCAAACCTTCA
Organism: Uloborus diversus; assembly: GCF_026930045.1. Taxonomy (NCBI): domain Eukaryota; kingdom Metazoa; phylum Arthropoda; class Arachnida; order Araneae; family Uloboridae; genus Uloborus; species Uloborus diversus. The sequence continues at coordinate 160,303,163 of NC_072737.1, read as the reverse complement.
GAAACGAGCTATAATATCATTTTGACTTAAACTTTGAATAAAAAAAATATTAGTCTATATCTTCTTTATCTTTATCTTTTCTTTACTAATAATAAAGCTGAATGTCCCTCTGTCTGGATCTCTGTGACGCGCATAGCGTCTAGACCGTTCGGCCGATTTTCATGAAATTTGGCATAAAGTTAGTTTGTAGCATGGGGGTGTGCACTTTTTTCGAAAATTCGATGCGGTTCTTTTTCTATTCCAATTTTAAGAATAAAACTATCATAAGACGGATGAGTAAATTACGAAATTATCATAACGTGGAACTGTAACATGGGCACAAGTCAATTGGCGAGATACGAAATTATCAAAACGTGGAACCGTAACATGGGTACAAGCCAATTGGCGAGAAAATTCACCATACATTATTTGTAAATATACAGGCGAACCAAAAGACCTTTCAATTTTTCTATTACGGGCAAAGTCGTGCGGGTACCACTAGTTGTAGTAATTAAAGGGGATAAATTTTATTTCATTAAAAGTACATAAGATTTTGTCCAAACACTTGAAACCAGTTTATCAAATCCAGTTAAAACATAGAATATAAAAATTATTTTTTTTCTCGTACTCATTCGAAAAAAAATCAAAACTAGTGACATAATGTAAGGGAAGATAGATTTACAAAGTAGGATTTAAAAAAAAAAAAAAAAAATCGTACCATTTCAAGGCAACTAAATTCAGGAGAACCTATAAAATGCATTTCAGTCTCTCAAGATCAGTTTAAATTCGGCTCAAACTCTTATACCCCACCCGGCGCGCAATGCTTCAATTCAAGACGAAAATAAAAATCTGTGGTTCCCTCTTCCCAAAAATAGATATATTTTCCGCTATCTTCAACGCAGTGTCTACCCCACCCCCCTCCCTTAACAAAAGTACTGATAAAATAAAAGAATCAAAGGCAAAGGGAGGAGGCGATATAGGTTTGAAATCCCCACAAACGTGAAATTGGACGGAAAATATTCCTCCACAACTTTATTTTTTTTTCGATGCTAAGACTATCATGGTGGGAAATACGAATTGTTCTTTTCCTCTATGTGGCTGACCGTTTTACAGTGTTGTTCAAAGTTGCTGAGATAAAGCTTATAAATATACATTTTGTTTTTTCACAACATGAATAAAAATTACGTACCAAATCAAGTTTAAGTACTTATCTTATATTTTTATTATAGACTAGTGGTACCCGCACGACTTTGGCCGTAATAGAAAAATTAAAAGGTCTTTTGGTTATATATGATTATAAAGGTATTTTGGTTTATACGTCTGCATGAAATGTTTGGTAAATCATTGAGAAAAGTGCAGAGTTACTTTATGTTTTCAAAGAAACTAAAACGTTGCTTTATCACTAAAAGTAATTAACATGAAATTGACTTCAAGAAAATTAAAAATTTTTATTTATTACTAGTGGTACCCGCACGGCTTTGCCCATAATAGAAAAATTAAAAGGTCTTTTAGTTCGCCTGTATATTTACAAATAATGTATGGTGAATTTTCTCGCCAATTGGCTTGTACCCATGTTACGGTTCCACCTTATGATAATTTCGTATCTCGCCAATTGGCTTGTGCTCATGTTACGGTTCCACGTTATGATAATTTCGTAATTTATTCATCCATTTTATGATAGTTTTGTTCTTAAAATTGTAATAGAAAAAGAACTACATCGAATTTTCGAAAAATGTCTTCGAGGTGCACACCCCATGCTACAAACTAACGTTGTGCCAAGTTTCATAAAAATCGGCCGAACGGTCTAGGTGCTATGCGCGTCACAGAGATCCAGACATCTTCTGGACAGAGAGACTTTCAGCTTTATTATTAGTAAAGATTTTATATCAATCACACACACTTGGAACCGTTTTTTTTTAAATTCAGTTGAAACCTGGAATATTAGTAATGTTTTGTATCATTCTAAGAAAATTCAAAAGCTATGGTTGGGGCAAAACTAACCTGGCAGTATTTTGAAGAATACGATAATCCTAAGTTATACTTACACTTCCAGGTTAGGTTTTCCCCAGCTATAGTGATATAACGATAGAAAAAAGGAAATGGTAAAAAAAAAATAATTAAAAAAAAAAGTACCTACACAACGTAATTTGTTGGATGCTTAGACTATCTCGATCCAGTTAAGAAACCCAGAAAAGTGAAAGTAAAACAATGTAACATTTTTAATCGTGCTTTTATTAACTAAAATGGTTCAACATGTAATGTACTACATAAAATGAGCGCGATTAAACTTTTGCACGTGCGTTTTGAACAGTTTTAAGTTTCCCAATAAGGACTTTAAAAAGCAATCGATTGGTCGGTCATTTTCCTTAATCCTAACCTTAAATTTTCTCTTACGGGTTTCATGAACTAAATTGCACACGATTGCACTAATGGATATTGAATGCAGAAAAAAATAACTAAAACCGGATTATTACAGGAAATTACAGGTATTACAGGAAAATTCGGTTAAGGAGAAATAGTCAAAAGACTACGTACATAACTTGTGTTTGACTGATATGGATCAATTATTATAATTTTGAAGAGAAAATGTTTGAAGATTTGAATTCTTCTTTCTTTTGAAAAAGATAGTATCCCTTATTCTGGCTTGGGCACGCTAACTTACAGCTTAGAACCGTTTGTTTAAATACTATTTTTTCTTACTTGGCAGTTCGTATTTATCCGAACTGTAAAATCGCTTATTTTCACGGAAACAAATATAACGATGATTTCGAGAGCTGGGAACTTAACGAATTTAATATGAACAGAACGGAAAGTTGAACAATGGCTGAAAGCTAAAATAATCAGTTATTTAACGTTTTGAAGCACAGAAAATGCCAATCAGCAGATACGTGTTTCGGTGTTACAAGGAACACCTTTTTCAATGTAAAGAGGTAGAATGAAAAGTCATCCGAGAAAATATTGAAAGTCAACAATATCCTAGATTTTCTCGGATGAGTTTTCATCCGGATGCTCATACTTCTTTGCATTGAAAAACATGTTCCTTGTAACACCGAAACACGTGTCTGCTGTAACTGGCATTTTCTGTTCTTCAAAACGTTGGATAACTGATTATTTTAATCTTCAGCACAAATGTATTTATTTGTTATAATGTTGAAATCGCCTAAATGCAGAGCGTGTTTTATGAATCATCTAATAACTTAGCTGTACTATTATTTTATGTTCAAGAAATTGTTGTATAGTGTTCAAGAAATAGTTTATACATTCAGTAAAATTTGATATTTATTTTACTAATTTCGCAATAAATCATTAAGTTTTACGTAAGTGGACAGTTTTTGATTTTTCATAAACATTGAGGTGAAAATAATATTTCACGAGTCTTACATTTTACCGATTGCGACGGACGTAGGGAAAGTCGCGAAAACCAAATTCTATATAGTTTTACAGTTACTTCCGTCTATAAGATAAACTTAGATATTTTATTTTCCCTCGGTTTAGTTCTTCCAAATTATTTTTTGTTTTAGTAAGAAAGATTACTAAGCAATTTAATACGTCCATACATTTCTTAAATATGACTACCAAACCTTGCATTCATCCATCCATCAATCCTTGATATTTTTATGAAAGTATTATCAACAAAGATTTAAACGCGATAAATAATTTTTTTCTCCTGAAAGGCGAAAGGGAAAAAAAGCACAGACTTAAACCACAATTCCTCAAATTTCCACCTTATGATGGATTACTCTTATTTATGAGCAATGCATGCCGGCAAGGTTCGGTCGCAGAGCTGATGGTTATTTGGCCTTCAGCCACGGAAAATGACCCTATACATGTTGCACGGAAGTACTATCATGTTGAAATAAGAAATTGAAATTCTAGTATTGATAAATTTTCAATCTTTTGCGGGAAATGATCGTCATAACAGTAGAGCATTTTGTTCCTGATGCAACAGGGTTTTGTAAAGAATTCAATGTTCTATACGTTGTAGTATTTGTTTCATGCAATGAATAAAATTAGTTAACGTGTGTGATTAATTGGAAAAAAATGCAAGTGCTTACATTTAAAATTATGTAGTTGGTTAAAAACAATTGTAAAAGTAATAGTAAGTTATAGAGTCTCAATTAATGTGTACGAGTGTGAGATTTTTAAGCATACATTTACATTTTATTCCCGGAATTTGTAACTTTGGCATCAAATTTTTATATTTAAATATATAGAATCATTATTGTATGTATCATAATATATTGTATCGAATTTCAAAAAATTTCTGTACACTTAAAAAGTGTCATTTTGTACGTTTTATGGTTGTGACAGTACAATCACACTCACGGCACGTAAAAATCATCTTTTTTCGTACAAAAGCATTGTTAGAAACTTGATTTTTTAGATTATGATAAATAATGGCTCCTTATATTCAAATGCAATTGAATTCCAATTATCCGAACTCCAGCTATGCGAATTTCTGATTATCTGAATTGATATCAGAATATCTGACAAAAAAAAAAAAAAAAAAAAAGAAAGACGGAAGCATACTGCGATTCGCAAAATTACTTCGCTTACTTCAATGGCAAAGTTCAGCAAGCAATGATTTCAATTCACCGTACGGTACGTACATACTGTACTAGTGTACAGAATATATAGGGGAGGGTGGTCCAAAGCGGGTAGGTCGCCCGAAGCGAGTGGGCCTTCGTATCCGCCCATCCCCCCATGGTGTGTAAGCGGCGATGCATACGTATGTCGTGTTTACATGAACACCTCCGAGTTCAAATCGGTCCCAGCGAAGCAGCAGTGAAGTGGCATGACGCAACCAGACTTAAAATTTTAAAAAATGACACATTTCTAAAAAAAATGAAGTTTTGTAACATGTGATTAGTCGAAGACCAGCTTATGTTTATGATTGTCAATGATATTACGTTATTCTGACAACATCCACCTACAAACTACGATAGTCATTTCGTTTGTTTCTTTTTTAAGTTTAAAGTTATAATTCTTTGAATAAAAAACGCGCCTTCGGGCAAAGCGGATATAGAATTTAATCATATATTTATTTATAATTTCTTGACTTATGTATAGAACAAAAAATTATTATGGTTTACTGTTTTAAATGTCCGAAATTTTGAAAATGGTATTTTTCAGCAGGTTAGATTTGTATTAACTAAATACAACGAGAGCAAAATCCAAATAAAGCAGATGTTTTCAGTATTTAATGATACACTAAGCGCGTTTTACTAAGCTGTTTTTTTCGTATCTGTGTAGATACCACTAAAATTTGCTAGTAATAATCTCTTACTGTGAAATTAAGGTAGCATATGAAAAAGTTTTCAAGAGAAAATTTGTCGTAACTACATTTGTTAATTTTAAATAAAGATTTTTAGAAAAATACGCTCTTAGGTAGGTTAGATAAGTTGTTTACGAAACTATTACTGCAAATTCAACATTTAATTCAGTCACAAATCAAAGAAATGAGTTGTTAAACTTTAATCATCTATTTCTCATTTTGAGTTCTACACTGTAAATAAAAATCCGAAACGTTCCTGAGTGTTTCCGCGTAACGTTTCAGGATTTCAATGGTTTTTATCTACTTCTTGGAAATATCAAGTATCATTGTCAAAAAGTTTCCTGAATTGCTACATGTTGTCCAAATGCAGACTTCTCTCTATTGTAAAAAATATTTTTAGCTCCCAGTTTAAAAATTAACTAAGCGTATGTATTAACTAAGCGTATACAGGTTTCGCATATTTTGTATTGCAGCACCCTCATTTTTCAAGATATTTCAACAATTCTTGAACCAAACGATAGCTTAACGTCTCAGCTATAAATTGCCGTTTGAAATTCTTCGATGTATTGAATAGGGAGGGGGGGGGGGGGTCATTTTTTTTCAAATTAATGTTACCCCATCATCTGGGGTTACTTTGTAACAAAGTGTTTTCTCCATCTAAAACGACTGTTTCGGTGGTTTGTAATAAAGTTACCCCATCCCCACATAAATTAGTGTTGCCAAAACCATTTTACTGTTTCAATCAATTGGCGATGTCAGCGCACTCTGAAAAGTGATTCTTGAAACCCTGAGACCACCAGGGGGTCGCCAATTGTAAAATTAAGCCTGCCAGAACGATTCAAAAATAAAAAACAGGTTTTTATAAAGTTACCCCGTCAGTCTAAAGTAACCCCGGTTTACGGTACCTGAGATTCCTCTGAAGTTCCGGAGACACGACTGGCTTTAGATTTCTGGATTTTTCAGAAAGGTTACTGAATTTTATCGGAAAACGTTCCTGGTTTTTGCGAGATATGTTACTGGTAGAAATTGGGCACATCAGCTGCCTATTATTTTCCAGGAACGTTTCTGAATCGTTTTTACAGTGTACTGCAGATACCACATTTTTGCTTAACACGGCAGTGCACTAATACAAAAATATCTGTTGTGGAATACACACTCACATTTCTTTCGCAGATAATGCGGTTTCTTATAACCTCAATACATGTGTCTGGAACTATTTTGTGAAATTTGCATTTATTTTATAATCGTTTACAATTGAATTGTTTGTTTTAGAAACCTATAAAATGTCAAAATCTTTGATTTATATTAAAAATCGTATAGAGCAACATATCAGGCAGCGATGAAGACGCTCCAATGTAGCTTTGAAATAGCTATATGTCGTATGTTCTTGTTAATTTGTGCATTATTTATTTCCGTTATTTTTTCCTATCAATCAAGCTTTAGGTGATTAAAAAAAAATTCAGTCGTTGTTTGCAGATTTTATTGCGGATAGTACAGAAAATGATTCCATATATTAAAACTTTTTTTTCACTAAAAACCGACAATTCACAAGATTGTGGGTAACTGACAAATAAAAGAAAGATAAATACCATATTTGGAAATAAAAATTTAATCTTTAAGTAATCTCTTTAACACAAAAATAAACAACTTTTTAATCTAATTTAGAATGTGTCTAACTTTTCATTTATAAAACACCTTACACTTCAAATGAGACGAAAATGCTATTCAAATAATGAATAAATGCTTCATATTTATTTTTGCCTCTCCTCTGGAAACATATAAAAGAAAATGCGCTTTTGGATCATTCAGAATTCAGTAATAATAATATTCTCCCCTTCAAGAACACAAGTAAATGCATTTTTTTTTCTGTATCAATCCTAAGTGCATACTTGGCACTTTTCTTGCTACAAAGTCAAGAAAAAATAAGAATAAAAATTGGGGGAAAAGAAAACAGCGATTCCTGCATTTGGCAGAAGTGAGTAATAAGATTTTTTTCTTTCGTTTTCTTTTCTTTTTTAAGCGTTTTCTTATTTCCATAACTTATTTACATGAACTGTCCCTGGAGTAGTCATTCACTCAGAGCGTTCTGTCTCTCTTTATTTATTTATTTATTTTTTTTTTTGTTAGGAATATGAAGATACTCTTATTTATCGCTGCCTGTTGCTTGGCGATTTTTTTTCTAAGTTGGCGTGTTGGCACGTATGAATTAAAAAGGCGTTTCATTTTAATGCAAAAAACTAGAATTTGGGTAAGATTAATCATCTTTGTCTTGAGGAATATCAAAAGATAAAGATGAAACTGGGAAGAAGAAATAGCAGGGAGTACTTGTGAATTTTCACGAGTTGAATAAAACCTGAGGAGCACGTAAGTATGAGTTTGTTTAGAAACGTCAATAGTATGATGGTAATCATCGATAAGATGGAAAGGTTAACGTTATGTTTAGGGGAGACTGGGGTAATGGCAGTCACCTAAGGGAAAATTAATCTAAAACTTTACTTTGTGTTGAATTTGAAACGCAACCATGCAAAATAGCTTGCATATAGTATAATTTACCTATTGCAGACTCAAATTGAGTCTAAGCTAATCTTAAGAACTGGAAAAATAAAAAAATATTGCAAAATCAGCTTTGACCGGTATCACCCCTACCCTGGGTTAAGGCAGTCAGTAATGTCATTTACTACTTTATGGCTGTAAAATAAGAAGTATGAGGGTTTTCAATGACATAAGCACGTTAAACTGAAATCATTATGTTTATGTTATTACTTAATTCCGTTTTTTAGATATTACAAAAAGGAATTGAAAGTATAGACATAATATGAAGGCAATGATTTAAAAAAAACATCTTTCCATGGTAAAAAAGGGATTACAAATATAAGGGCAATGTCAATATGTTTACGCAAGTTTATGAGCTTTTAGAAGCTCAAGTTACTTTTACTTTCCCGAGCCCATGTCACATAAATAACTCTCAAGGGGCGCCACCATTACCCCGAGTGTGGTGACCACCACTATCCCAACCGCATGTTTTCATTCAGCGGCTAAAAAACGAATACCAATGCTTAAAAGGTTAATAAAACACTACGACAACAATGTAGCTTACCTTGTACTTGTGAGATCCATGTCACATAAATAACTCTCAGGGGGCGCCACCATTACCCCGAGTGTGATGACCACCACTATCCCAACCTCATGTTTTCATTCAGCGGCTAAAAAACGAATACCAATGCTTAAAACGTTAATAAAACACTACGACAACAATATGGCTTACCTTGTTCTTGTGAGATCCACGTCACATAAATAACTCTTAGGGGGCGCCACCATTACTCCGAGTGTGGTGACCACCACTACCCCAACCGCATGTTTTCATTCAGCGGCTAAAAAACGAATACCAATGCTTAAAACGTTAATAAAACACTACGACAACAATATGGCTTCTTGTTCTTGTGAGATCCATGTCACATAAATAACTCTCAGGGGGCACCACCATTACTCCGAGTGTGGTGACCACCACTACCCCAACCGCATGTTTTCATTCAGCGGCTAAAAAACGAATACCAATGCTTAAAACGTTAATAAAACACTACGACAACAATATAGCTTACCTTGTTCTTGTGAGATCCATGTCACATAAATAACTCTCAGGGGGCGCCACCATTACTCCGAGTGTGGTGACCACCACTACCCCAACCGCATGTTTTCATTCAGCGGCTAAAAAACGAATACCAATGCTTAAAACGTTAATAAAACACTACGACAACAATATGGCTTACCTTGTTCTTGTGAGATCCATGTCACATAAATAACTCTCAGGGGGCGCCACCATTACTCCGAGTGTGGTGACCACCACTACCCCAACCGCATGTATTCATTCAGCGGCTAAAAAACGAATACCAATGCTTAAAACGTTAATAAAACACTACGACAACAATATGGCTTACCTTGTTCTTGTGAGATCCATGTCACATAAATAACTCTCAGGGGGCGCCACCATTACTCCGAGCGTGGTGACCACCACTACCCCAACCGCATGTTTTCATTCAGCGGCTAAAAAACGAATACCAATGCTTAAAACGTTAATAAAACACTACGACAACAATGTAGCTTACCTTGTTCTTGTGAGATCCATGTCACATAAATAACTCTCAGGGGGCGCCACCATTACTCCGAGTGTGGTGACCACCACTACCCCAACCGCATGTTTTCATTCAGCGGCTAAAAAACGAATACCAATGCTTAAAACGTTAATAAAACACTACGACAACAATATGGCTTACCTTGTTCTTGTGAGATCCATGTCACATAAATAACTCTCAGGGGGCGCCACCATTACTCCGAGTGTGGTGACCACCACTACCCCAACCGCATGTTTTCATTCAGCGGCTAAAAAACGAATACCAATGCTTAAAACGTTAATAAAACACTACGACAACAATATGGCTTACCTTGTTCTTGTGAAATCCATGTCACATAAATAACTCTCAGGAGGCGCCACCATTACTCCGAGTGTGGTGACCACCACTACCCCAACCGCATGTTTTCATTCAGCGGCTAAAAAACGAATACCAATGCTTAAAACGTTAATAAAACACTACGACAACAATGTAGCTTACCTTGTTCTTGTGAGATCCATGTCACATAAATAACTCTCAGGGGGCGCCACCATTACTCCGAGTGTGGTGACCACCACTACCCCAACCGCATGTTTTCATTCAGCGGCTAAAAAACGAATACCAATGCTTAAAACGTTAATAAAACACTACGACAACAATATGGCTTACCTTGTTCTTGTGAGATCCATGTCACATAAATAACTCTCAGGGGGCGCCACCATTACTCCGAGTGTGGTGACCACCACTATCCCAACCGCATGTTTTCATTCAGCGGCTAAAAAACAAATACCAATGCTTAAAACGTTAATAAAACACTACGACAACAATGTAGCTTACCTTGTTCTTGTGAGATCCATGTCACATAAATAACTCTCAGGGGGCGCCACCATTACTCCGAGTGTGGTGACCACCTCTACCCCAACCGCATGTTTTCATTCAGCGGCTAAAAAACGAATACCAATGCTTAAAACGTTAATAAAACACTACGACAACAATATGGCTTACCTTGTTGTTGTGAGATCCATGTCACATAAATAACTCTCAGGGGGCGCCACCATTACTCCGAGTGCGGTGACCACCACTACCCCAACCGCATGTTTTCATTCAGCGGCTAAAAAACGAATACTAATGCTTAAAACGTTAATAAAACACTATGACAACAATATGGCTTACATTGTTCTTGTGAGATCCATGTCACATAAATAACTCTCAGGGGGCGCCACCATTACTCCGAGTGTGGTGACCACCACTACCCCAACCGCGTGTTTTCATTCAGCGGCTAAAAAACGAATACCAATGCTTAAAACGTTAATAAAACACTACGACAAATATATGGCTTACCTTGTTCTTGTGAGATCCATGTCACATAAATAACTCTCAGGGGGCGCCAACATTACTCCGAGTGTGGTGACCACCACTACCCCAACCGCATGTTTTCATTCAGCGGCTAAAAAACGAATACCAATGCTTAAAACGTTAATAAAACACTACGACAACAATATGGCTTACCTTGTTCTTGTGAGATTCATGTCACATAAATAACTCTCAGGGGGCGCCACCATTACTCCGAGTGTGGTGACCACCACTACCCCAACCGCATGTTTTCATTCAGCGGCTAAAAAACGAATACCAATGCTTAAAACGTTAATAAAACACTACGACAACAATATGGCTTACCTTGTTCTTGTGAGATCCATGTCACATAAATAACTCTCAGGGGGCGCCACCATTACTCCGAGTGTGGTGACCACCACTACCCCAACCGCATGTTTTCATTCAGCGGCTAAAAAACGAATACCAATGCTTAAAACGTTAATAAAACACTACGACAACAATATGGCTTACCTTGTTCTTGTGAGATCCATGTCACATAAATAACTCTCAGGGGGCGCCACCATTACTCCGAGTGTGGTGACCACCACTACCCCAACCGCATGTTTTCATTCAGCGGCTAAAAAACGAATACCAATGCTTAAAACGTTAATAAAACACTACGACAACACTATGGCTTACCTTGTTCTTGTGAGATCCATGTCACATAAATAACTCTCAGGGGGCGCCACCATTACTCCGAGTGTGGTGACCACCACTACCCCAACCGCATGTTTTCATTCAGCGGCTAAAAAACGAACACCAATGCTTAAAACGTTAATAAAACACTACGACAACAATATGGCTTACCTTGTTCTTGTGAGATCAGTCTCGTTCCAAGAAAGGTAAACAGTAAGAGCTTATAGGAGATTAAACTATTATTTTTCTCATAAGGTGAAACGTCAAAAAAGCATTTCTTAAACAACAGGCGAACGAGGACTGGCAAGATGGCCAGCGCTTCAGTAGTACATCTATAAACTGCTGTGAAATGGCAGCACCAATCAGTTTAAATCTGAGTTATTCATTTGACGAGAAATCATAGTGACCGCCATTCCATCAGTCTCAACTACTGGCGAAATCGTACGCATCTATTAGTTTGCAGTGATGCCAGTGAGACGCTTCAGTAGTACATCTATAAACTGCTGTGAAATGGCAGCACCAATCAGTTTAAATCTGAGTTATTCATTTGACGAGAAATCATAATGACCGCCATTACATCAGTCTCAACTACTGGCGGAATCGTATGCATCTATTAGTTTGCAGTGATGCCAGTGAGACGCTTCAGTAGTACATCTATGAATGCTGTGAAATGGCAGCACCAATCAGTTTAAATCTGAGTTATTCATTTGACGAGAAATCCTAGTGACCGCCATTACACCAGTCTCAACTACTGGCGGAATCGTACGCATCTATTAGTTTGCAGTGACGCCAGTTTTTCGTTTCATATGAGAGTTTACATCTAAATTAAGCAGAGTCACATTGAGATGAGTAAAACAAGCACTTAAAAAAAATGTTCCTTTCCTCTTTCAGTCAGATAGAATCGTCTTAACTGTTTTGAAAATTCTATAGTCCGCATGCATCTACAAATAGTTGGAAAGATCTCTCCCGTTTCTGGCTGATGCACGTTTCTTCTTAAAATTTCCGCAGACTTTTAAAACCTCTTATTTCAATAATGGAGACGTGAAGGCACATAATTTATTCGCCCAGAAAAATGTTTTATAATGTTCTATCACTTGCTACTTATTTAATCTTTTTCCATTATCATGCTATCGTGTGGTTTCCTGGTTAGCAAAAGTTTTCAGCCAAACAATCGGCTAAAATTGGCCGACATAGGTAATCGACAAAGTGACAGATTACCAATTACTTTCGGTTAATCAGCAGATCTCAAATTTTAATTTTTTAAAGTTAAGATTAAGGTCCGTTTTTGCTCTTTTTTTTTTTTTTTTTGGAATGGTTTTTTACGGAATTTAGGTCTCTTTTCCCCAGGGACAAACTAAAAATATGCTGGAAGCACTGATACAACTCTCATCACATATTTGCAAGCTTGCATATCATTTTGTTGATTTTAAACAGCATCTTAGAACTTTTACATGCTTTTACTTCCTGTTACGAAGTAAAGGAAGTATTGTATTCGTGAAAAAAATTTCACCTAAAAATCGGCGTTAATTTCCATTTTGCTCGCCCCCGAATGAATAATGAATTTTTTTTTTCAACTTGACCACACGTGGATTTATGTCTAAGAACGTATAAACACCCGAAATATCCATTTTGACGATCTCCCAATTAATAACAACGAGTTTTCTCGTGACGTCTGTATGTACGTATGTATGTGCGTATGTGTGTATGTATCTCGCATAATTAAAAAATGGTATGTCTTAGATAGTTGGAATTTGGTACGTAGACTCCTAGTGGGGTCTAGTTGTGCACCTCACCTTTTACACCTTTTTGGAGGGAAATCATTGTTAATTTATATGCAGACTCAAGCGATGTTATAATTTGACAAACACTTAGCGATATAGCGCCAATATTTTGCTCGCCAAGTTTTTTCGCCATCTTGGCGAAAAAACTTGGCAATTTTTTAATTTTAAGTCTGATTTCATTTTGGCCACTTTTAGCAATAGAGTTATCCATTGAATCAAACTAAAATGTCCGATATTGAAAAAATTAATCTGTATAGAACGATTTTTTGCTTAAGTTCGCAACAAACTTGGGTGAAAAATATTTAAAGTTTCTTTGCTTACTTCAAGGCACTATTATTATTAAATTGACGTAAAAGGAAGTGTTGTGATGCACACATCAGCTCGTTTATTATTTGTTTCAGAAGTAATGTCCAGATTACGATAACTACGAAACATTTTTTTAAAATTTCCCACTCTACTGCCCACCGCGACTTTGAGATGACATTAAATTGCATCATTGTATCCTTGTAGAAGTGTTATTCCTTCGCTGACAAATGTGACTTGAATGGTGCAATATGGCTAAATTACATTTAGATTGTTGGTATCTGTCACAATTCTGGTTGGTCGCAGTGTGATAGGAACAGGGGACCCTCAGGTATTGTTCTTAGGTCAGGAATTAAAATGGAGGGAGCAATTCCAATCATTGGCTTAGCAAAAGCTGAGCCAAAGACCCCAAGTCACATGACTCAACAACGATGAATGGTTGAAACGTTTTGCGTGAAACAAGCGAAAGAAACCTAATTTCTTTCAATGCTTTTCTTTATGTACAAATATGTACAAGAAAACTGCTGTAACAACTGGTAAATTATTTACAATAATTAAGCAAGTAAAAAACACCACTATAAACATAACGATAAACTCTTATTTGCTTCCAAATACGATAAAAGACTCAGAAAAAAATCATAGTTAGAACAAGCAACAGAGCTAAGCACATTCACAACCGAATGAAAATCGAGACTGGCTCCAACTGAAACGGCTTACCTCATATAGAGTTGAATGAACATTCCAGCAATTTTAATTCAGCAAGTAAAAAACACCACTATAAGCATAACGATAAACTCTTATTTGCTTCCAAATGCGATAAAAGACTGAGAAAAAAATCATAGTTCGAACAGGCAACAGAGCTAAGCACATTCACAACCGAATGAAAATCGAGATTTCCTCCAACTGAAAAGGCTTACCTCATATAGAGTTGAATGAACATTCCAGCAATTTTAATTCAGGTACATTGTAGCAGTACTTTTCATTCAGAAATACTCCAGTATTTTCTAGAGGCTATAGGGGTTGTCCATTCTGTATTTGCATTGAAATACTACATACATGTTAATATAAGAAATGGTGTCAAACCCGGCGACATTTGGTGATTTATCGCCAAATTTAGAGCAGAAAAAAGCGCCAAAAATGGTGTCAACTTGGTGATAGCTCTTAAATTCTCCCCAATCCCGTAGACGCATTGTTAAATGCAGCATAGCAGGCAATGTCAACATAGAGGTAAATATTCAAGACCCAAGATAATTTTGAGCGAACATTAATGGAATGAACTAATGAACTCTAAATTTAGTGAGGTTTCAACAGACTAGGCATATATAAACGTAAAAATATATACTATTTACATAATTTGCAACAATATAAAATGAAAATAAAACAAAAATCCGCCGAATATGTGTTGAATACATTACTCTTTAACATCTGTGCTTGTAAACATTTTTTTCTTTTACAGGAAAAATAATTTCAACAGTTGAGGGTTAACCATTGAAATAAATTAATTTCATATTTCATCTTTTTATTCTTAAGTAAATTTTAACTAAGCATATCTTTTGGAACCAATGTCATATACCCCACCCTTGGCGACATTTTCCTGTTGGCAGCTAAGAAAGAGTCGCCAAGAAAACGATGTATGACGACATATGTCATACAGCGTTCTTAGCGATGCTTTTTTAGCGGCAACAGGAAAAATTCTGATAAGAAACATGATCAAAGCACTTCAGAAGGCAATATATATAAAAACATCATAAAACCACTGCAAAAAAAAAAAAAACATCGCGAATATTTGCTTCAAAAATACCTTATTGGCGAGAAAAATATTTCAATTTTGTGTAAAAATTTGAATGTCGCCAAATGGGGGGGGGGGGGGGGGTATATCACATCTGTACCTATCTTTTAATATACCAAGATTTCATACCTTTTTGAGATATTAAATAAGCTCATTTTATTAACAAAATCTTTTGAGAGTTTTACCAGCAACTTTATATCAGACTAAGAATACTTACTTAAAACAGTATTAATGTTGGATATACATGGCCGACCTCAAGACCTGAGCTCATACATTTTATCGCTTTCTTCATTGTTACTTCTCTTTTTTTTTCATTCAGTACTCCGTATCCCCAGACACTAAACCTGAAACTGGATATAAATGTCACTAATGCAGGCAGTTTCACTGCAAATTGGTATCGCCACTTTTCACTGGAATTAGTCCTCGTAAAATAACTCATAAAACTGGAGCAGTAACTTTAACTCCATAAATAAGTAAGCAAAAGCAGCCAAACAGAAAGAAGAAAATTTACTCAGGGCAATATTTTTCTTAGATTATTATTTATTTTCTTAAGTTAGTAGATATACATACGTATATAGGTGAATATACGTGCATAAATATCAATACAAAAATAAACTATCATGAAAAATTCTTCCATCAATGTCCATCAAAAGAAATTTTCATTTTGTTTATTTATTTATTTTTTTTCAAAATTCAGTGGGATCGATTACCTATTTCATATTTTGGTGAACATCGCAAAATTACAGTTTGAATAAATAATAAAATTATTATGCGGTGGTGTTCATATTTTATTCTCCTGCACGAAGTTCGAGTTTTATAAATTCTGAAATAAAAAAATAAAGCTCGGAGTCTCATAAGACTAATGCATTTCTGGTTGATACATTTAGGCAACTTGAATCTGCCGGAGACGATCCGTACTGTTCGAGCAATTTTCATGCACATTTGTTTAAAAATTCATGTTTTTTTTTTTTTTTGAAAATTATTTTTTACCAATAAAATTAAGAAAAAAAAGAAATAGAGGAGATTTGTAATGGAGAAGTAAGATTTCAGAAAATTAAAAGCATTATGTGGTTAATTCTGAATCCCTAGTAAATAAAATAATAAAAGCGTTAAACAACAGAACAATAATTGAAGACTGATGTTTCGAAATTACATGCAATGTGCATATTGCATGCATGCTTTTCAGTGCAATAATAAAAATAATAAGAGCTTATACATGAAAATACGTCAAATAAAGGCAACAAGACGGGAAAAGCTTAAATAATGATATAAATGGTTTACAAAATTATCGCTTTTGTCGAATGTCTTTTCATGTACTGCCAATTTTTCTTTTTTAAGAAAAAGAAACAGGTTACTGTTAACTATGAAACGCAATTCTGTATTTTTTTTTTAAACTTTGCATATTTACTAGTTACAATTACTTAGTTGTGTTTATATCTGTTCCTTTGAATCTTTAAATTGGGAAAAATGTTTTATGCAATTTAGCACTTTAGTTCGTTTATCTGAAACCTGTATGTTTAAATGTTTGAGAAATTGTTTGAATTGTACATATTTCAAGTAAAAACTTCAACAAAAGTCTATATTTATTTAATTATATAAGATTTTAGCACCTAACAGAAACATACGTTGAATTTCATAAAATACACCGCCAGCTTAATCATTCCATCCGAGGTCTGGAGTTTCGTGCTTTTCAGCACTCATGAGCCAAGAAAAGGAAGTAACTAAGCCGGAGGCGGAAAAACCTCTTAAAGGAATCAAGAGAGCCAAACATACTTGTAGCTAATGCAGAATTAGTACACCAGACGAGTGAGCTGGCAGTGTATTTTATATATTTCTGCCTTAGCCCTGGCTTAGGACAGTGACTTACTGCAAAATACCTAGCTTTGCCTTCAATCTTTGAGTTGAGCCGCAACATTGCTGCAGTCCGGTGTGCTAATTCTACATCAGCTACCAGTTTGTTTGGATTTCTTGGCTTCTTTATGAGGTCATCCGCCTCCAGCTCAGTTACTTCCTATTCCTGGCTGATGAGTGCTAAAATGCATGAAACTGCAGTCCTCGGATGGAATGACTGAGCTGGCGGTGTATGTAACGTAATTTTGCCTTAGTCCTGGCTTACTGCAAAATACATTGAATTTGATGACTTTTTTTCTTATAAATTTAAAATTAGGCATACATTTTGTTTTCTGAAATCAGGGTTTATGCTAGAAAATATTTATAAAAATTATTTCATTCCAATGCTCTAAAAACGTTTGATGCTCTAAAAACGTTTTGCCACGTGACACAATAGGCATGTTTAGTTCAAGACGAAATTCTTGTTTTTTACTTTCTTCTATATCTAATATATAGAAGAAAGTATTGGATTCGTGCAAATTTTCGAATTTCGAATTTTGACGGATTCGAACGTTTTGAGGTGTGCTGAGTCCATTTCGACCATTTTTGGAAAATGTCTGTCTGTCTGTGTGTGTGTGTGTGTATGTATGTATGTGTGTGTGTGTGTATGTATGTATGTGTGTGTGTGTGTATGTATGTGTGTCACGTCTGTGTGTGACCAGTTTTTTGTGGCCGCTCTACAACAAAAACTACAGCATGAAATCGAACGAAATTTAGTACACATATGTGCCCCTATGTGAACTTGTGCCCATTAGTTTTTGGCGCGAATTCCTCCAAGGGGGTGGAGCAATGGGACGTTTTTCGAGTTACGCGTGCTTGCTATTCCTCAGGAAGTTACTGGCGGAATGAAACAAAATTTGGTCCATATGTTGGCATTAACAGGAACAGGTGCTGATTCAATTTTGGTGTCAATAATTCAAACGGGGGTTGAGCTGTAGAACGTTTTTTGTCGTCAATTGTGACTGCTGTATCTCAAGAAATAATGAACGGAATGAAAGAAAAATTTATCGGCAAGTAGCCCTTAGTGGGTATAAGAACTGATTTTATTTTTGTGTCAACAGCTAAAAGGGGGGTAGCGCAATCACCCGTTCTTTTTTTCCATTTTGAGTGCCCTATCTCAAGAAGTAATGCTACGTTCTGGTTGAAATTTGGAATATATGTGAATCCATATGTAAACAGGCTTTGGTTCTATTTTGACGCCGATCGCTCCAAGAGGTGCCGATTTTTTTTTTTTTTTTTTTTGCGAATAAAAATATTTTTATTAATGCAACAATAAGAAAGATAAATCGTAATAGATTGTCGTCTGCGTATTTCTCGTGATTTTAATTGTATGGAAATGATAGGAAATATTATCTCAATGATTTAAAATTTTGAACTGTTGCCATCTTATGTTTGTTAACAAATAAAATATTTGTAATTCATTCAAGCAAGGCTTTTAAAATAACTTTCAATTTTCGCTCTTTGCTTTGCTTTTGCAATAATTCAGACATTGGGATAGTTGTCAAGTTTTTGCATGTGTCATTTTGTTTTTGTTGGGAATATTGCTTCCTCGTCAAGCATGGGGAGGGATCAGAAAAAAAAGAAAAATATAGAAGAAAGTTTCGTGATGGCCACAACATACTAGTTTTTTATTATTGCAGATGAACTAACTTGACGGATGTATTTGATAAATTGTAATTGGGGTTGTCCACAAATAATGTGAGGCTTTTAGTGGGTTTTGTGAAGTTGTGACAGTTTGTGGCAAGGTTGAGCGAAAAGGTTGACAAAGAAGCGCGATATCACACACTTTGGTTGAAATTAATTTTTTTTAAAAATAAATATATGTTTGTGTACTGTAAGATCACCGATGAGATAAAAAGACGAACATCAAGTTTACAGACGGAAATGGACGTATCTATTACTTTGTAAGTATGGAAGCTTATGCAAATGTGTATTAGTCTCAAAATTATGCAGATCACATTGAAATGAACAAAACACACAGGCAGACCACATTTTTACCCCCCCCCTCCTTTCCAGATAGACTAGACGGAACTGGCCGTTTGCCAATGGGCCGTTTGGGGATGATTGGAGCTGTGATCTCGTTTAAGCAACCAAACATTGCCTAAAACTGCATTTTTGAGACTTATATTAAAAAAAAAAAAAAAACCGCGCTCCAGATCCTCTATTTACGCCGAAAATTATGTTTACCATTGACGATTCGAAAATTACCTCTTCAAAACCAAAAGCTGCGTCCACCTTTGCAAAAAAATGAGAAATATACGTTCAGCTCCAAGTTTAAAAAAAGGTTACTATATGTTTCAGTTTTAATCCTTTAATAATGCTGCTTAGTGATAAATGAGTTTTAACTGATTTTTACTTTCTTCTATACCTAATATATAGAAGAAAGTATTGGATTCGTGCAAATTTTTGAATTTCGAATTTTGACGGATTTGAACGTTTTGAGGTGTGCTGAGTCCATTTCGACCATTTTTGGAAAATGTCTGTCTGTGTGTGTGTGTGTGTGTGTGTGTGTGTGTGTGTGTATGTGTGTGTGTGTATGTGTGTGTGTGTGTGTGTGTGTGTGTCACGTCTGTGTGTGACCAGTTTTTTGTGGCCGCTCTACAACAAAAACTACCGCATGAAATCGAACGAAAATTAGTACACATATGTGCCCCTATGTGAACTTGTGCCCATTAGTTTTTGGCGCGAATTCCTCCAAGGGGGGTGGAGCAATGGGACGTTTCTTGAGTTACGCGTGATTGCTATTCCTCAGGAAGTAACTGGCGGAATCAAAGAAAATTTGGTCCATATGTTGGTATTAACAGGAACAGGTGCTGATTCAATTTTGGTGTCAATAACTCAAACGGGGGTTGAGCTATAGAACGTTTTTTGTCGTCAATTGTGACTGCTGTATCTCAAGAAATAATGAACGGAATGAAAGAAAAATTTATCGGCAAGTAGCCCTTAGTGGGTATAAGAACTGATTTTATTTTTGTGTCAACAGCTAAAAAGGGGGTAGTGCAATCACCCGTTCTTTTTTTCCATTTTGAGTGCCCTATCTCAAGAAGTAATGCTACGTTCTGGTTGAAATTTGGAATATATGTGAATCCATATGTAAACAGGCTTTGGTTCAATTTTGACGTCAATCGCTGCAAGATGTGTTGATTTTCTTTTTTTCTTCTTTTTTTTTTCTTTTTTTTTTTTTTTGCGAATAAAAATATTTTTATTAATGCAACAATAAGAAAGATAAATCGTAATAGATTGTCGTCAGCGTATTTCTCGTGATTTTAATTGTATGGAAATGATAGAAAATATTATATCAATGATTTAAAATTTTTAACTGTTGCCATCTTATGTTTGTTAACAAATAAAATATTTGTAATTAATTCAAGCAAGGCTTTTAAAATAACTTTCAATTTTCGCTCTTTGCTTTGCTTTTGCAATAATTCAGACATTGGAATAGTCGTCAAGTTTTTGCATGTGTAATTTTGTTTTTGTTGGGAATATTGCTTCCTCGTCAAGCATGGGGAGGGATCAGAAAAAAAAATATAAATATAGAAGAAAGTTTCGTGATGGCCACAACATACTAGTTTTACTTTCTTCTATATCTAATATATAGAAGAAAGTATTGGATTCGTGCAAATTTTCGAATTTCGAATTTTGACGGATTTGAACGTTTTGAGGTGTGCTGAGTCCATTTCGACTATTTTTGGAAAATGTCTGTCTGTCTCTGTGTGTGTGTGTGTGTGTGTATGTGTGTGTGTGTATGTGTGTGTGTGTCACGTCTGTGTGTGACCAGTTTTTTGTGGCCGCTCTACAGCAAAAACTACCGTATGAAATTGAAAGAAATTTGGTACACATATGTGCCCCTATGTGAACTTGCGCCCATTGGTTTTTGGCGTGAATTCCTCCAAGGGGGGTGGAGCAATGGGACGTTTTTTGAGTTACGCGTGCTTGCTATTCCTCAGGAAGTAACTGGCGGAATCAAACAAAATTTTTTCCACATGTTGCCCCTAACAGGAGCAGGTGCTGATTCAATTTTGGTGTCAATAGCTCAAACGGGGGTTGAGCTATAGAACGTTTTTTGTCGTCAATTGTGACTGCTGTATCTCAAGAAATAACGAACGGAATCAAACAAAAATTTTTTGACAAGTAGCCCTTAGTGGGTATAAGAGCTCATTTTATTTTGGTGTCAACAGCTAAAAAGGGGGTAGCGCAATCGCTCGTTCTTTTTTTCCATTGTGAGTGCTCTATCACAAGAAGTAATGCTACGTTCTGGTTGAAATTTGGAATATATGTGAATCCATACGTAAACAGGCTTTGGTTCAATTTTGACTCCAATCGCTCCAAGAGGTGTTGATATTTTTTTTTTTTTTTGCGAATAAAAATAGTTTTATTAATGCAACAATAAGAAAGATAAATCGTAATAGATTGTCGTCTGCGTATTTCTCGTGATTTTAATTGTATGGAAATGATCGGAAATATTATCTCAATGATTTAAAATTTTTAACTGTTGCCATCTTATGTTTGTTAATAAATAAAATATTTGTAATTAATTCAAGTAAGGCTTTTAAAGGAACTTTCAATTTTCGCTCTTTGTTTTGTTTTTACAATAATTCAGACATTGGGATGGTCGTCAAGTTTTTGCATGTGTAATTTTGTTTTTGTTAGGAATATTGCTTCCTCGTCAAGCATGGGGAGGGATCAGAAAAAGGAAAAGTATAGAAGAAAGTTTCGTGATGGCCACAACATACTAGTTTCTTATTATGTGTGTAAAAGCAGCGCAAAATCTCATATAAGTCTTGTAATTTCAAACTATGCTTTATAGCTATTAAATGTTGTTTGAAAAATATATATACTGGATGACCCAGCAAACGTTGTTCTGCCATATAAATATTTTATAGGGAATATTTTGGTTGTTAATTAAAAAATAACGCATGCATTGTAAGTTTGTGGAGATGATATCTTTGGTAGAAAAAGGAGTAGAGCGCTGTACGCGATGATCTCCGATAATAAACAAATAAATCAATAAATAAATGGAAAAAACACAACCATTTATTTTCACAATACAGTAATACACACACACACACACAGAAAAATTTTTTGTACCCTTTAAAATTTGGCACGCACTGCTTTGTGATATAAAACAAATGCAGAATAAAATGTCAAAATAACACGACGCTGCGGCAAAACATCGGAAAACCCTCAATGATTTTAAAAAAAAAATGTAGCCATCTTCTGTTTGTCGACAAACAAAATGTTTAATTAATTTAAGCAAGGTTTTTTATAATGATTTTCAACAATAGTTTTTACAATGACTTTCAACAATAGTTTTTACAATGATTTTCAAAAATGGTTTTTTCTGTGATTTTTTTCCAACTTTTTTTACAATGAATTTTAATAATGGTTTTTACAATGATTTTCAAAAAAAAAAACCTGAATTTGGAAACCCTGATTACTTATAGGTATGAAATATACTTTTTTGACCTATTTTCATACCTACAAAATACACACAAAAATTTTCATGAAAATCGATCGAGCCGTTTCGGAGGAGTTCAAGCACTAACACCGTGACAGGAGATTTTTATACATTAGAATATAGCTCAATTTGTTTCTATATTGTAAAGCTAAAATTTAGATACTAATCTGTATACTGTACAGTATATGCATATAATGCCACTATTCAATTTAATAGTGTTTATTATTTTTCTTTTCTTGTAGGTAAGTGCTATATCTGTTCCTCTCTCTGCTCATATATAATCATTTCCCTTCGGAATAAGAACACAAATACGAAGGTAAAATATATTTTAAAGTTTTATTTGTTGCTTAGTTTATTTATTTATTTATTTATAATTTAAAAAGCTGGTTTAACTTTTTTTATGTATGCATACGTTGAGAAGTAGATTGTATCACAGCACTCAGTTAAAAAAATTGCACTTTCACTGCAATTTGCATCTGTTCTGCAAAAGTACAATTTATATACTGGTTATATTTTTTGCAAGAACATAATAAAGAAGAGAAGAACCTACACATGTAATTAGTCTGTAATGAATAACACTCACTTTTTAACCTATTCAATGCATTTAAGCGTTCAAAGCCACCATTAGCATGCTACACTATAATCAGATTAACGACAACTAACGAAACAAGAAAGAAAAATTTACAAACTCATTTACAATTCATAACCAATTTCAAATTGCATTACTTGTCTTCATTTCAAATCGAGGTAAAATTATTTATGCAACAGGCAGTAAAGTTTCAGAACTTTCCTTTCAGGATATCAACTGCAAAGCATATTTTTTGTTTACAGAATGTCGCTCCTTAATTACTGATTTCTTAATATCAATGTCAAATTGGTAAAGTTTCGTCTCATGAACAAGGTTTGTTACACAACTTTGAAGACAATATTTTCTTCCGAAAAAAAAAAATCTCCTTTGGGGATCTGCAAGCGATCGCTCTTTGAAGTACAGCTACTGTCTATGCACGCACTTATTTTCGAGCCTCTTAGTATAATAACAAAGCTTTGTACCTTAGGGGAAAAGATTAAGGGAGTTGAGGAAAAAGGGAAAGAGCAGATTGTCATTTTATGCTTGGCGTACGATTTCCCCTACACCCCCTCGAAGAAACAGCTTCTTTTCCCGATCCCTGCATAATAGATGACTAGCAGAGCCTTAGAAGTAATTTGAACCGCGTGCGTGAAAAATAATTGAACTCTTCTTTTTTCACTCGTTATTATTTTTTCCCCCTTAGCTTTTTTTTTCTTTATTGAGGTGTTGCCGAGATGACAGCGTAGGTGTTTGAGTATTTTTTCGGGATTTTGTGTCAGGTGCAATGCTGAGGAGACGTGAAATATTAGCTCGGATGAAGAATATATATATATATTTTTTAATTCTTCGCGGCAAATTCAATTGCTACAGTTGATTTACGTTGATCATCAAATCATTAACTGCAGATCGAAATAGAAACACCGGCTGAATGTACTCTTAAGAGTATAAATGTATAGTGGAAGAGTAAGTAATGTACTCTTAAGAGTACATGCCTTCAGAGAAATGCCAGCAAAAAAAAAAAAAAAATAATAATTTGAACTTTGACATCTTGAATTAAAATTATGTTTTTCGCAATCACGAGTGTGTGTGTGTAGGCGTGTGTGTTTGTGGTAGGATGGGGGGAGGGATATGTATGTATGTTTAGGCATGTGTGTTTGTGTCTGTTTGCAGGCATCAGTGTTTGGGTACTTGTGTGTAGGTGTGTGCGTGTATGTGTAAGTGTCTGTATGTATGCGTGTGTGCGTATGTGTTTGTGTGTGTGTGAGTGTATGTGTGTGTGTGTTGTAGGTGCGTGTATGTATGCGTGTAAGTGTAGGATATTGACGCAATCTGGAGACGGTTTTAGCTAGAGGAGCAGCATCGTGAGGCCGGGCGGCGGTGGTGCTGGCAGAGGGAGGCGGGGGGAATAAAATCATAGGAATTAAAAACCGTCAAGTAAGAACAATAAGCAATCGTGATTGCTCAAAAAGAAAAAAAAATCCTTATCCTAAAATAAAACATTTCAGTTTTTACTATGAAGTACACAGTGTATTGCACTCCTATCATGCTTTATTGTACAAATGCAAAATATTATAATTTCAAATCATTAACTGCTAATGGGAATATAATCTGAACGTTTAAATTAATATGGAGTTGTTTTACACTGTTGTGATGCTAATGCCTGTTGAGAGCTTGTTTTTAAAAGCCAACGGACTGAGGAACGCTAAAGAAAGTACATTTTGCAGTAAAAATTGCTGGTGCGTGTATCTAATTTATATAGGTAAAAAATGTTTTGCATAGTTTGCTTTATATGCAATGTGAGTATAAGAGTAATCATTAAGTTTAAAGTTTAATTGGTAATGAAGTACTAGAGAATAATCGACCTTAAACATTTTATTTTTAAA
Source organism: Uloborus diversus (assembly GCF_026930045.1). Lineage (NCBI taxonomy): Eukaryota > Metazoa > Arthropoda > Arachnida > Araneae > Uloboridae > Uloborus > Uloborus diversus. The sequence goes on along the minus strand of NC_072737.1, from coordinate 160,278,121 downwards.
GTATGAAGGAAAATAATGATTAAATTGCGTTTACACTTTAATTGTTTTGAAGAGTGTTGTGATTTGAATTAAAATTTCTGCCTGTTTAAACTCTATTATAGTAACACGAAACTCACATTTTAAACGTTAGAATCTAAGCTAACTTTTAATACATTCAAATAAAAAACGAATTCTTTATTTTCTAAGTTTTCGTGTGAGGTTTTCAATGTATATTTTTTCAAGTAATAAAAAATGCTTAAAGAAAGATACAAGTATGAATTAATGCACCAGAAGATTTAAAAGTTGAGGAATAGTTTAATATCCTTCATTAAAAAAGTGGAAAAGGCATGTCATCGAACATTCATTTCTTTTCACTCTGAGATTCGCAATTAGTTTATCCCCAGAAGTCTGAAATAAAACAAATTCTTCTGGAAATAGCGATTCGAAAACATTTGAAATAGGAAATTTTGCATAATGTGTTATAATGAGGCGAACTAAATGCTTCTTTTCTGGAGTTTCATTTATAAGGGAAGACAACAAAGGGAAAGATTAAACCACCAGAATAAAACCGGGAGGAAAATTGAGCTAAGAACGAGAGATAGCGGGAGTTTTTGGGCATCAGTCCAAATGTGGGGCCTGTGCTGACCGTACGTTCCTGTTACCATACAAAGTGCCCAGATTCATCTTTCTCGTTTACGGTTCGTTGAGCACGATTCAGGTATCGTTTCCACGTTTTTGCAGCAAGCGTTGAATATTCTGGATCACTTCTTTATAATTAATTCATGAGACTCGCGCGGATGTTTGTTAATTTCAACAATGAATATTAGCTTGCTAAATATTGATTGTGGCACAGAAGATCTTTCATCCTTTCTTTAGGAAAACAAACTGCAATATTAATCATAATGTTCTCGTTTGATAAATTTTTGTAAAGATTTGTCATATTGTTATTAACTGTTCTGTCAGACAACTAGCAACATCAGAATTTAGGAATAGAGATTCTTTAAACATTAAGTACAGAGAATATACTGCCTTGGTTTGTGTAGAGAACATTATACCAACAACTATAATTGTGGTAACAAACAATGCGCCGTTGTTTCTCCAATTTCGAAATGTCTTAAAAAGTAACTATGAAGTACTGACTTATGATTCTTGAGAGAAGTTATAACTCTCTTTGCTATTAATTGTCCTGTTGGTTATCAAACACATGGTGTCCCCTTTCTTTTGTTAACCCGTTCCCCTCCCCTTTGTCTGTTCAACTGATCATGTCTTACCTCAATCTAAATATTTAAGTCACTATATAATTTATAACTATTATCTTGCAGAGTATGTAAAGCTAATTAGGGAGACAGCCATTATCGGTGATACGAAGTACGTACCATTTGTCGAAACTCAGTACAGTTGAGACAAATACTTAAAAAAATATATCTTAAAGGTTTACTGCAATTGATAGCTAGAATAAATTATCCATAGGACAAATACATTTAAAAGTACACTTGAAATTAACTTACTTTTACAAAAGAGACAGGGAGTGATCAGGGAAATGGGGAAGAAAATGAAAGCATGGTGCAAATAAACGCGCGAAATTTCGATTCATCTCAATATCTAGTAATGAAAATAGCATTTAGCAATCTCTCTTTCACTTTTATTTCAAGTAATGAAAATAGCATTTAGCAATCTCTCTTTCACTTTTATTTCATGTTATTCTATTAGTTCGTGCTTTTGAAGTAAAACAATTTACGACAGTAGACTGATTTTGATACTGTATCAAGGAAAAATAAATGTATGTTTAAAAAACAGTTGATATTTAATAAGTTGAATTGAAAGTTATTTAGTTGAAACTACTTTTTTTCATATAATGCCGAAATTACTGGTATTTTACCTCAGTAAATACCAGTATTATAAAATTGCAAGTTTGCTCGAAATACCGATATTCGGTATACCGGTATTGCAATCACTAGTGCCAACCGTTAAACCATTATTTCTCTTAACGACCCTTTTTTGGGTGGGTGGGGGGGGGGATTTTATTTTTGCCTTGTACTTCATTCTATGTAGATAGAGCACGATAATGTTCTTCGTTAAAAATAGTTGAGCAGTTTACTAAAAAAAACTTATCTTGCGTTTTGCAAGTTTACTTATTTATTAAGTAAGATGTTTTTTATTTATTTAACAGATTTTTACATTAAAAAATAGTGAGTTTTCAAACAGGGTGGTTGAAAAAAGGAAAAAAAAAAAGACTTTCGCGCAAAAGAAAACGTTAATATTTCACCATTTCACGTTGCTATTCCACTATTTCATCTCGACCCACATTCCCCGGCTAAAATATTTGGTGAAAATATTTTTGTAAATGCTTAAGACTTATTTTTAACCGAATATAGTATACATATGTACTGCTTTTAAGCCTGTATTAATATCCTAATGAGGCACATTTAAACGGGTCGTCTATTTAAAATTGAAGACCCAAATGTCAATTTCAGTTAATTATGATTTTTTACCACATTACCAAGCTTTCATTCTGCTGTCTGCACTATATTTGAAATCAGATAAAGAAAAAGAAATTAAACCACAGGAATAAAACACCGAGCAAAATTGGACATAAGAGGAGAAATATCGCGGCTTTTGGGCATCCGTCCAAATATGGTCAACTACTGGCCGTACGCTCCTATTATACGACAAAGTGCTCCAATCCATCTTCATCCGTTACATTTCACTGGCTCGAGTAAAAACTTAGATAGTCAGTTTCCATTTTCGCGTTTACGTTCAAAAGTTTACGAGGTTTCTCTTTTAATTAAATGATTATAAGACTATAGGGGTCTAATCCTCAATATTGCTTCATAATTTTGCGTACCTTCATCCCCCCCTTTTTTTTTTGATCAATTTTGGGGGAAAATATATTGGTTTTATTTTTCGGCCCCTTTAATTGGTTAAATTTATATGTTCATATTTTGAAAACGTTTTTAGGTTTAAAAGTATTAAACTTGGAAATACAAAGTACATTTTTTCACAAATTTAGCTTTGCTTACAGCGGTTATTCGGTTTCCTTCCTTTTTTTCTACATACTTTGAATTAAAATTTTAACTTTACATACATTTAATAATATGTTATTTTAGTAAAGAGCTGAGAGTTTATATCCTGTCTTGTAGATTGATGTAACAAATACTGCAGTGATTTCATATTGAAGCAATTTATGTTATTTTACCCGTTGAGCTAATAAGTAAGCTAAAAAAACCTCTTAAAGAGAAAGAATTTGCACTTGCAATACAAATCTCGTAAAACGCATTTTGATTTCAATAAAGCACTGCTGTTTGAACATTTAGAGTGTTATTTATGTTTTAGCTTCATAACTAAAAAAATGAAACTTTCCAAAAATGATTTTTAACGATTGGACTTACGTACCGTTAATATTTTTGCATTTGATTAAATCAAAGTTAAACATACTATATTTTTAGAGTCTATTTGCTGTTCTTGAAGTTCCTATAGAACGTAATAATCCATTATAAGTACATGATATATGATGATTAATACACGAGTGTTGAATGGAAAACAACGTGCCTTAAAATAAGAATTCCTACTGAATTCCATATAAAAGTCTTCAAAAATTACACGTAACCCATTCATATTCATAATTTATATTGAAAGTTTTTAACCAACTTGCAATGAAACTAATAATGATAATAATAATAGTAATAATAATAATAATAATAGAAGTAATAATAATATGATAATAATAACATTAAAAGTAATAAAAATACCAATAATAATATTAGAAGTAATAATAATAACAATGGTTATAATAATAATAATATTCATAATAATCTTGAAAGATTCTTAAGACTCTAGAGTGCGGTTTAGTACGATGTTTAGGCTATGGTACTGTACGTAGCCCGTTCATGTTCCTTAAGCTTTAAATTTAGATATCTCAAAACATATCATGTAATGACTGCAGCATTATGCTCTATTCTGGCAGAGTACATTCGGTTAAAAATAATGATAATAATACCAATAGAAATAAAATATTAGCAGTAATAATAATAACTGAAATATTCATAAGACCCTATGATTCGGTTCAGTATAGTATGATGTTTAGACTATCTAGTACTGTACGTTGCCCATTTCTATTCCCTTAACTCATTAAAAATTAGGCATCTCAAAACATCCTATATAATGACTACAGCATTATGTATTTTTGTGGCAAAGTTCATGCATATAATAACAATAATAATAATGATAAAATGATGTTAATAATAACAATGATAGTAATAATGATACTATTAGTATTAATAGTAACCTCGAAATATTCTTCAAATTATATCGTACGGTTTAGTACAGTACCATTTTTCGGCAATATAGTATTGCACGTCTCTTATTTATATTTATTTCCCTTATTTTAACGAAGATATCTTGAAACATCTCCCATAATGTATTCTTTTTTGGCAGAGTTTATACAGATAATAATAACAATGATAGTAATAATGATACTATTAATATCAATAATAACCTCGAAATATTCTTCAAATTACATCGTACGGTTTAGTACAGTACCATTTTTCGACAATATAGTACTGTACGTATCTTATTTATATTTATTTCCCTATTTTAATTTAGACATCTTTAAACATCTCCCATAATGTATTATTTTTTTGCAGAGTTTATACAGATAATAATAATGATAATAATAACAAAAAAATAATATTAATAGTAGAAGTGATAATAGCAACCGCAAAACATTCTTAAGACTCTATAGCACGGTTTAGTACATTACGATGTTTAGACTCCATAGTACTGTACGTAAATCGTTGTTCATTTGTATTCCCTTCGTTTATTCAAATTTAGACATCGCGAAACATCTCATATAATACCTACAGCATTATGTATTATTCTGGCAAAGATCATGCAAATAATAATGATAATGATAATAGTAATAAAAATAGAAGTAATGATAACCGCGAATTCTTAATACTCTATAGTACAGTTAATTATAGTACGATTTTTAGAATATAGTGCTCGGCGTTGCCTATTTATGTTTCTTAAAATTATTTAAATTATGATGTCCCGAAACATCTCATAGAATGACTACTGTATTATTTATTTCAATGGCAGAGTTCATACCGAAACCATAATGAGTTAAATCAGAGATTTCGCAAAATTATGAAACTCCTAAAGCTGTTTATTATTTTTTCTTTTACCCCATTGGATCGACTCTGACAACACAAATTCTATCTGGCAAGACGCCGAAATTTTCTTCACAAAATTCTATCCTCCTGCATTGTTGACCCGAATTGATGTATAAAGATTTTACTCGTGAAATAATTTCTTTGGCACATTTTACCGTTTTTGAATTTATGTCTTCAATGGAGATATAATAGGAAAAAATAATAAATTGTGCAATTTTCGGTTTGGAAAGAAGTTTGCCTATGTCTCGAGCCATTATTGTCAGTCTTCTTTTCTTTCTGCTTTTTTTGTAAACATAGTTTTTTTTTTTTTTTGCCTGCTCAGTAAATACTTAAATAAGAAAAATATTTTCATTCACTTTTCTTCACGCCTCCCTCCATTATCTTTTAAAAATAACGGCTATAATAGCATTTGGATGCTACAATTTCCGAAAGCTTTTCCATTCAGAAAATTAATAGTTACACCGACTTGGACATAAATTAACTTGATGATGTTTTAAATATCGTTAAAAAACAGCAGATTGGAAGTAAAATTGGCAGCGTCTCACCATGCTGTCGACTCTATTAATATAGCACTTAAATATGTTTTTTGTTATACATACATTCGTGCATTCAATTTTTTTTTTTTTGGATTGGAGATGGTAAGTGCAGTTTATAAGAACCTTTTATCTGTGTATATGTTAATATTGCTGTAAAACTATTTCAATTATTTACACGCGTGAAACTTCAAAATGCATCTAGATAGTTTAACATTCATAGCATATTTTTAAAAAAAAGATTAGGAGCCACTACTCCAAAATATTTCAAGTTTTTTAATAGATTTTTTAACAACTTACCCCACCACGAGGCATGTTGTTACAGTATATGGGGTTAGTTGTTACATGAGATATATTTTAGTGATTAAATAAATTTTACACATTTTCTGGTTTATTTTGTTAAATTTTAAAAATTCTTAACCACGTTAAAAATCAAAAACTTTTTGGCTTTACAAATTTACTTCATTAATGACTTATTTTAATAAACTATGACTTATTTTAATAAACTATCATTATCATTGTCCGCGAATTACTGTTTTCACAAGCATATAATTTATCAAACTTAGCACATCGGTCATGTGCCCATTTGTCACAATTACGACATTGAAGCCGTTTAGTTGTTTTTTTTTTGATTCTGAGTACGGTTTAGAGCACTCTATGCAGAACCAGTCTTCATCATCTTCATCCGAAGGATGCACTGTTTGGACGCACTTTTTTGCCTTTTCTTTTTGCCTTTGTGTCTGTTGATTTCTTCTCTGCTAGACATAATTTCCTTTTCAGAGATTTTTGTTTCCCAGCTTTGGCTTGCAAAACATTTTTTACTGGTGTATCTGTTAAAGTGGCGCTGACCTATCGTTTCCGCTTGCGAACCGTCTTCACTTCTGCACTGCCTGCAGCGTTGGAGAAAGACCTATACATTCGAATAATACATTATTTATTATTATTATCATTGTTGTAATTATTATTATTATGTATTCAACCATACATATTGACAACAAATTAATCATAGAATAAAAGAAATCAGATTTATTTTTATTATTATTATTACTATCGTCATCCAACTACAGTACATTATATGAATTAAATCATGCAATAAAACAGATCAGAAATACTACTTACCACCACTGGCATTTTTCATCTTACTGCAGAATCTCTCTAGTGTCGTGAAATTCATCGGCTATCCTTCGTAGTGAACTACCTGCAATTACTTTTTTAGCCACCTCCAGGTATGTTTCTCTAGGTGTTTTGCCCCTGTCCGTCCTGTTTTTATAGTCTCCCGCCATATCACATTTAAAAAGAAAACATAAAATTAAATTAAAACTTGCATGGGGCAAGTTGTTACTTGTAACAACTAACCCCATCAAAATTGTAACAACTTGCCCCATGCGACGTCACTTTAGTTATTGGCACATATTACTGGTATTATATCTTTGTACAAAGCTTTTAAATATGTTAGCACTTACCTAAAACTGTAGGCTTTCACATGGTATAGAAATAAATTCGGTATCTGCAACGGCTTCGCCAGAAATAGAAAAATAACAGCGGAAAGAAAAATTACTTCCAGACTCTAAAAACGGTTTTTCTTGAGCACTCTCCATGCTACTGATTGCAAGCACTCCAGTGATTGTCAGGGAATGCAGATGGGTGAGTGCTATCATCTACTGCAAGGAAAGTCAGTTTCTCCTGGCGGTTACTTTTAAATTCGAATGTAACAACATACCCCGTGTAACAACTAACGAAGCTCACACCTTGGAATTGAAAAAGGGGTTCCTTGAAACCTCGAAACACGTATATTCTGAAATCTGTTTATTTGTGCTAAACAACGTTGGATATTTCCTGTTACCCGGTCTCCCCTACTACATATTTTCAAATAAAGGTTTTAGATGGCTTGCGGGGTTTTTCGAAGGTTGGTAGGCTGTTCGAAAAGTATACTTCAGCAACACTTAGATGTTATCATTATTACGATTCCTTAAAAACCTGACTGTCGGGGTTTGTTTCCTCGTGATGTTTTTCCTGTTTCTACAGTTTAACATTGCAGAAAGATAACAAAGCGTCTATTAGCTTAAGGCTTCAAGAAAAATAAATACTGACGGATTGAGGAGAAAAAGGGTGATCAGCCTTTAATTGCTTATTTTATAAGTCAACCCAGAACACGTTATCCTGTACATTTTTTTTTAGTAATCTTTTCACCATAGTACTAATAATAGCACTGTACATATATATATATAAAAGATACAAAAATAACTGAAAAAAGTCTTTGAAGACTGAAAAAATGCTTGCCCTAAAACGAACCACATTTCACAGCAATTTGGGTGAGAAAATAACTTTTATCTAAATAAGCCCCATTCTTACGCATCAGTGGGTACACAATGTATTTTTTACTCTTAGCACATTAATTTTACATCAGGCGTAGCAGATTCGGTGAGGAATCTAGTTACGAAAGCTGACCACCGATCTTTCACGTCATCCACAGTATTATTTCACTCAATATTCGAAATTACCAGATACTATTGCCAAAAACTCTCTGTGCCAAGAACTTTAGATGTCGAACGATGTAACCTTCGAACGTGTTGGAGTACTAAGTTTCATTACTGCAGAAAAATGGTGTACTTGAGGTTTAGAATATAATTTGGCCTATTTGTTCCCTGTATTGTTTATGAACAAAAATAAATTACAATAAAATAAATCCTAAAAACAAAATCAATATGCAGATTTTACAAAAAAATCAGTTAGTAAAAGCGACTCAAATCTTGTTTATTTGTTTTGAGTATTGCATCAATTAATGTTGTTACATCCCCATTGCGAAGCAAGATTTTCAGCGTAACTACAGCAATGCATAAATAAGCAGCAAATTATAAAATAAAATAAATAAAAAGAAAAGTGATTTTTAGTAGATGAAAGTAAAAAAAAAAAATATTTACTCTCTTCGAGTAATTATTTAAATACAATAGTGTTTAATTAGAATCAGAACCAAAATCTAGCAATAGAAACGAGATTTTTAGTTAAATTCTAAGTTAATTTGTGGTACCTGCCCGGCTTTGCCCATAGCAGAAAATTAAAAGGTCATTTGGTTCGCCTGTATATTTACAAATAATGGATTAGGAAATACTCGCCAATATGCTCGTCCATGGTCGCATATCATAGTTTGATAGTCCACATTATGGTAATTTGCTAGTACCCGTTATGGTAATTTGTTCGTTCACGTTATGAAAATTTGCTCGATAAAATGTTTTCAAAATTTTAATAGAAAAATAACAAAACTGAATTTTTCAAACATCGTACTAAACATTAAACATACATCAACCATTTTAGAATCGAGGTTCACACCCCTATGCTACAAACTAATTTTGTGCCAAATTTCATGAAAATCGGTCAAATGATCTAGACGATCCAGAGATCCAGATATCCAGAGATCCAGACATATACAGACTTTCAGCTTTATTATTAGAATAGATAAAAAATAATCATAGAAAATGAAATGCTTGAAATTAATCATTAAATCTTTATTTTAATTCAGTTTAACTCTGAGTACTCATCTGCTAGTTCTTAAATATTAATAATCTGGTAATTTATACAATACGTGCAATTTTACGAGGGTGGCTTACAACAACCATAATTTTTAGAAAAAAACGGAACAATAAATATTTCCCATTCAATGTATGAATGTATAAAACTACTGACAAAACCCCTAATTAAAACAATAAATTCATATTCAAGTAAAATAGTTACGTAATATGAGTCATTTTTGCTGATCAATCAGTGGACAAATTTGAAACTAATTATATTGTACTTAATTGATTCTCTCTCAAACTAAGTAGCTTATAAAGTGCGAAAAAACAACGTCAAAAAAGCGCAAATTGCCAATTACAGCAGACACGTGTTTCGGCGTTACAGGGAACGCCTTTTTCAATCCAAAAAGTAATGAGCTTATGGATGACATCCCACAAAAGCTTTTGTCGGATGCTTTGCGGGCCTTTGAAGTTCGTTGCAGTAGGATTTCACTGCATCATCTTTTTATGTAAGTCATCCTCAGGTAATATCATTCAGTTCCTAATGTTTGAGCTAAAACACTATCAATTTATTTTGCTAGATATTTTAATAGTTGAATTAAGTCTATTGAAAACGCTATTATTTGTATTACGCTTCGAAAAAAAAAACGCAAAATGATCTGCGCTACAATTTGAACCATTGATGGCAAATACTTTGCAAGATCCCAAATTGAAGAAAAAACTTAGTTTTTAAAACTCCCCTCTGATTCAAACCAAAAGGTAAAAAATGAAAAGAAATCCTTATAACTATGTTCTTTTCGATATTGTCAAAAATGTTTTTTTTTCTTTTTATTGTTTTCTTTCTTTTTCTTTTCTTTCTTTCTTTTTTTTTTTTTTGGACAATTTAAAAATACATAACGTCAAGAAACGCGTTTATCCGTAAATGAAAAACTAGCAAATTCATCAACAAAGCACAAAATGTTTAATTCAGTTATATAATTATTTTCTTTATAAAGAAGTTATGGAATACCAATTGCATGATTAGAAATTTTCATTTTGAAGACATGAATTCTATTTTGCAAAAACGTAAGTAATTGTAATGCTTTCTCTCCAGCCATAATATAGATTCTCATGTACTTGCATGTTTGCATTATTTACGTGTTTATGTATATGCATTGCACATGCGCGTGTGTATATATCTTTACTGATAATAAAGCTGAAAGTCTCTCTGTCTGGATCTCTCTCTGTCTGTCAGAATCTCTCTCTGTTTTTCAGGATCTCTGTGACGCGCATGGCGCCTAGACCGTTCGGCCGATTTTCTAGAAATTTGACACAAAGTTATTTTGTAGCATTGAAAAGTGCACCTCGAAGCGATTTTCCAAAAATTCGATGTCGTTCTTTTTCTATCCCAATTTTAAGAACATTTTCCCTAACAAAATTATCATAAGATGGGCGAGTAAATTACGAAATTATCATAACGTGGAACAGTGACATGGGCACAAGCCAATTGGCGAGAAAATTCACCATACATTATTTGTAAATATACAGGCGAACCAAAAGATCTTTTAATTTTCTATTACGGGCAAAGCCGTGCGGGTACCACTAGTGTAGAATATAATGCAATTCTCACTGTTTCAAACAGAAGGGAAAATATTTTCCTCTGAAGTAAAATATACCCACGCACCAAATTAAATAACAAATGAATAGCTGTTAGCCCACGGACTAGAAAATGATAGACAATTTATTGTTTACTACCGTCACACTACATTAGCAGATAAAACCGAAAACATACATCAAACAAAGCCTCACTGGTTAGCAAACGTAATGTGACTGCTCAACATATGAATTGGCAATGATTTTTTATAGCTATGGCCGACGAGTGACGGACCGTCGATGATGAATGGGAAACACAGGGACATAAGAACTTGCTGCTAGATTCATCAGAGTAACTATCGTGACTTAATGGTTATTGTAATGACTATTGAATGATGTGCGCTACACGATTCCCGTTCATTATTTCTCTTTTTCTTTTTGCGTTTTTTTTTCCTTTTTTTGCTTTGTTCTTCCTGCTTCCAAAAATAGAGTAAGAAGGAAAGGACTTCATTCGGACGATTGGGGAAAGATGAGTTTGTGCGACACGTTTAATTTGATTGTCTCAACCTCCATAAAGCGTGGCACGCAAGACCTCTGTGGATTGCTATCCATTTAAAATGTCGTCTACGTATTAAGAGCATCGGTATATCTTTAAAATTTATGAAATACTAGTGGTACCCGCACGAATTTGCCCGTAATAGAAAAATTAAAAGGTCTTTTGGTTCGCCTGTATATTTACGAATAATGTATGGTGAATTTTCTCGCCAATTGGCTTGTACCCATGTTACGGTTCCACGTTATGATAATTTCGCAATTTACTCGTCCATCTTATGATATTTTTGTTCTTAAAATTTTAACAAAAAAAGGACCACATCGAATTTCCGAAAAATCGCTTCGAGGTGCACACCCCCATGATACAAACTAACTTTGTGCCAAAATTCATGAAAATCGGACGAAAGGTCTAGACGCTATGCGCGTCACAGAGATCCAGACATCCAGACATCCTCCGGACATCCAGACAGAGAGACTTTCAGCTTTATTATTAGTAAAGAAAAGAATTAGTTTTTACTCACATTTAGTGTCATATGAGTTTTTGTGCCGGAGATCTGTATTTAAACTAGTTTTGGTGATTGCATACTAAACATATGCCTTTAAAATTTAAAGCTGAGAACAAGATTTCATAGAATAAGAACTTTGTGAACTTAATTAGAGATCCATTTAAGTGTATTATTTTTGATGAATACATCAAAGGAAACGCGAAAAAAATAACATTAAATACTTCTTAATTATTCTGAAATGAGCTGTTACTAAATTTGTTGACGCGATCATTTTACTTTCTGCGCATTGACTTGCTTATTTAAAAAAAAATATACCAATTAGAGGGTTTTCTTTCAGGGCACAAAATCAATAAATGAACATGTATGATACTTTATTCCACTCAATAATTGTTTAAAGAATGTCAACATTGTTTTTAAGTTGTTGTAAAAAGTTTAGATGAAGTTTTAGTTTAATGTTTTAGTTGGCTAAAAAAAAAAAAAAAAAAGTCAGTAAAATTGCGTTCTTATTTTTTTTCGGTCTATAGGTGATAAACTACATGTTTGTGAGCAACATTTCTTTTACATTTTTTGCGAAACTTAATTTTAAAAAAATTAAGTTTCTTCTTAAAATATTTTGACTGCAGATTGTATGAACTTTTAACGGTATACACTACTGACCATTAAAATTGCTACACCAGGAAGAAATGCAGATAGCAAATTGATATTTATTGGGCACATATATTACGTTG
>NC_072737.1:160103071-160260571 GCF_026930045.1 Uloborus diversus | reverse complement strand
CTCGCTTTCATCAGACACCCTTTTAAGGCACACTGTCGATCTGGAAAGAAATGCTTTATCGATTCCTCAAAAGTGCCAAAAAAGAAACTCTTTCTCTGCGCGAAAGCAAAGAATGACGCCGTAGATAATTTTTCAGCGAGTCAGTGAATTGTTTCTATTGATTTCTATAGGGAGCTGGTTTAATCAATAGCAGCGGGATAGCGAAGTAACATATGTGACACAATCGTGCTTGTGGCTCTTTGCTTGGAGTTGCTGAATTATTGACACGGCAGTTGCGTTTGCTATGCACCACTGCTTTCTGGGTGGCCTTCGGGCAGCGGCTGCTATCTTAGTCGAGGAAAGATTACAGCACCTCGAGTTGGAACTTAAGTAATAGTTTGGTTCGATAAAAACTCTCTTACAAGCGAAATGGTGTCATAATTATAATTTTTTATATAAAACGAGCTGATGTGCGCATCACATGACTTCCTTTTACTGCAATTTAATGTCATTTCCACATTATTGGCAATTACAATGTGATTCAATTGTTTACTCTTTAAATATCACCAACAATGGCCAAATTGAAGCCACATTAAAAAAAAGTCTCCAAATTAGTCGCCAGTTTGGCGACAAAACTTGGCGACCAAAGGACTGGCGATCTTTTGCCAAGTATCCGACAAACTATAACACCACTTGAATTTACATCAAAATTAACACTGATTTCCCCCAAAAAGTAGCAAAGACCCCCTTAGGAACTAGACCCCACTACGAATCTACGTACCAAGTTTCAACTTTCTAAGACAGACCGTTTTTGAGTTATGCGAGATACATACGCACATACATGCGTACATACGGACGCCACGAGAAAATTCGTTGTAATTAACCTGGGGGTTTGTCAAAATGGATATTTCAGGTGTCTGTACGTTACCAGGCATATATCCACGTGTGTTCGGACCGGAAAAAAAAAACACTCAACATTTATTTGGGGGTGAGAAAAATGGAAATTAAGGCCGATTTTTGATTGAAAATTTTTTTGCGAATACAATACTTCCTTTTTTGTAAAAGGAAGTAAAAATAAATAAGAACTTTGATTCTGCACTGGAGGCGTTTAAAGTATACATTCCCTCTATTTAGCTTGCACTCAAACAGTGGGATAAATTAAAGTAAATTATAATTTTGAACAAAATCTTTGGCTTTAAGACCTTCATTTTCTTGACCTAGATGCCATACCTTCAAAACTTATTCATTTATTAACATAAAAAGTTCACATTATTGCTGAATAACTTGAGCGAAGCCCTCGTGATTGACAGTGGTAATTTAAAAATCCTACTTTTTTTAACGGTATTTTTCGAACAACAGCCAAACTATAAATTTTTTTGTTAATTTTTCACCGATGGCGATCAAAGAACAAACAAATAAATAAATAAATAAACAAAAAAGCAAAAACAAAAAATAATGTCTTTGAAATTATGCATTACTTTTAAAGTATTATGAAGAATTATTACTTATGGTACTATATGATGTACCATATAAAAGTAAACGTTTTCTTGTCCGATTTTAATGCAACAACACAACTGTGGTTCGGCCAAAATGAGAATGTTTTTTTGAGCAATCACGATTGCTTATTGTTCTCACTTGACCGTTTTTGGCGTCCGTGCCTTTTTCAGCTTGGACCAGGCCTGCAGCACCACCGTCCACCGGCGGCGGCGCGGCTGGTCCTGAGCACTGTCCCCCGAAATCCACTTTTGCTGGGGGGTGGCGTCCATGTCCCACACACACGAACGCCTACACACACACACGAACGCCTACACAGACAAACACACGAACGCCTACACACACACACACACACGAACACCTACACGCACACGCACGTACACAACACTCACTCACACACATGCACACATACACTTACGCACCCACGCACCCACACACATGCGCCTACACAAACACACACGCTCGTGATTGCGAAAAACATAATTTGAATTTAAGATGCCAAAAATTCAATTTTTTTTTAACCGATGGTGGTGGAGCAACACGACAAAATAATTCTAAATAAATAAATCGGAGAATATGTATCTTTGTCCCAGAGAGCAACAGTGAGATATTTTACCTCAGGAATAACAGTAAGATATACTACTCTTGCCTGGATGCGACGATATGTGTGTATGTTCCCAACACAAATCCACAGTTTGCGTCGGATCTCGACCAAATTTGGCAGGGAGGTACTTGGTTTTATGAGAAAGAACGTAGGGGCTTTTTACGAACTCCAAAATAATACCGTTAAACGTTTCGTTCGAATTTTAATTTTAGGACCCAAAAATTGCGTTTTTCTGTAATATGAGGGCGAAAAAAAAATGCTATCCATGGAAATTCTTGCTTTTTCTGCATCATATAAAATTTGTTCCAATGTTTCAAGGTTATTTGAACCTGAATTATAACTGTATTTACCTAATCTCATCCTAAAATATAGGTAAGCCTTTAATTAGAAATTCATTGACTAAAAGTAGTACTTTTGACTGTAGTAAACAACCCGATTGAGGATTAATGAATCAGTGCAGGCCAATTAGATCTGGAATTTTAGAGCCCTTCGTCCCCTACAAAACTAGAAGGAGCCTTTAGACAAAGAACCATGTAGTAAAGAACCATGAGTGCGGGAATTTAAAAAAAAAAAAAATGCTTTTGAGCTGACTATATATATATTTTTTCTTATTAAAGTCGGGTATATTCAATTTTTTTTTGTATCCAATGATAGTAATAGGATGAAAAAAAAATGAATAATCGAATATTTATACCGAAAATCGGTTTTAATCAGCACCGGAAACTAAAGAGTTCTGATCTGTATGAAGACCTGAAAGGGAGTGGAGTGGTTTCTTTCTGTCAAAAGTAGCACTATTTGTCACTAAAATTGAGAGAATAAGCGAAAAAAAAAAGAAAACATGGACCCAGAAAATATTTTCATTTTCCCAACAGTTATTTCTTAATTAATTTTTTTAAATATCCGATCTTTCAAACAAGACGTGGTCTTGATGGCGTCACAAATGATGCTCTTTGGCGCATCTTTCTACTGCATTTCCACGTTATGATAATCAAGAGGGGAATTAAAATTGCGCTCTACGCTTCCTATCAACCATATCGTTGCCAATACACGTGAGTAAAGATTCGAATTAAATATTTTGTCCTGTGCATGGCAACACTGAGTGGCACTTCATCACAAGTTTTGGAAACGACCTCATTGGGCTAATAAGGCCTCGTATGATAGTAAAGCAATGTTCATTAAAAAAAAAAAAGCATAATACTTAAAACATTTTTTTTGAGCAATCACGATTGCTTATTGCTTTCATTTGACTGTTTTGATGTGCTATCATTTTATTTTCCCGCCAGCAACCTCTGCAGCACCACCGTCGATAGGCCGCCTCACGATGCTGCTCCACTAGCGAAAGCCATCTCCAGGTTGCGTCAATATCCTACATTTACACGCATACATACAAGTACCTACACACACACACATAAACATATATACACCTACACACACATACATACACCTGCACACATACACAAACACATACACACACAAACACACACACACACACACCTACACACTCACATACACATACAAACACACACACACACACACCTACACACTCACATACACACAACTACCCGCACACTCATGCCTGCACAAAGACACAAACACACATACACCCCACACACAAACACACACGCCTACATACACTCACACACACTCGTGATTGCGAAGAACATAATTTGAGTTCAAGATGACAAATTTCAAATTATTATTTTTTTTTTTCCCGAAAAATTGTACCAATATTAGTTTCATGTCTATTTTTCGCTGAAGGCGGTGAATAGGATTTTTTAAAACGATGCCTTACTTAAATAAGAACTTATAATGAAGTTTGATTAATTTTCAAGGAAGTTATGCGTAGAGTTACGGTAACAGGATCGTGGCGATATTTTTTTTTCTGGTAACCCGCAACCTTATCTTGGAGACGGAGGATTCATTCCTGATTGTAGTAACCCTAAAACGATGCCGATTCTTTATTTGCTCTGAATTATCGTTTTCAAATTTAGCTACGCAAAATTCTATTTGATTAATCAAGAAAATGTGTATAATTTTTTGATTCTATATAATTATATTTTTAATTTTATTAAACATAAACCATTTTACGAAAATTGGCAGCATATGTTTTGAATTTCAATTTCAAGAACTTTGAAGACTTTTGTAAATTTTTGCATCGTGGAATGTTTTGAACTTTTTCGTGATTTACTTTAATCAGATTTTTCACTAATAAGTGATTTTAATTACAACTATTTAACTTAGTTTTTAAAATATTTTAAGGCTTATATATTTTAAGTTATAGATTTAAAAGCTAGTCTTCAAATATTTTGGATTCTTGCTTTGGGCTGTTTTCGCAGTAAGTACTCTTTCCTTCATGTTTTATTATTCCATCTTCAATTTGAGATTGAATAATTATCCTAATAACGGATTCAGTAAATTTGAATTAAAATTTGCAGTTACGATAAAGTTATCAGAATGGAGTTTTAAATGTTGTTTAATTTCTTTAATAGATTATTTTCAGGTTCGATCGAGCTTTTGCGGTACTTACTGGCGTTTTCTATTTTCTTGACGGATTTTTTAAAAATTGAATGCAACTTTAAATCCACCTTTTCACGTTGCTCAATTTAACTGAAAACTTATGTTGCATTTTAATGTATTTTTCAATGTTCATAGTGGCCGGCTTTATGAATTTGGTGTTTAATATTTTAATCTTAATGGAGTTTTTCACGTTGACTCATTTATGTAGAACATTATTTTACATATTAATACAACTTTTAACAGTATATACAGTGGCTCCCAAAAGTATTCGTACACCTTGAAATTTTGTAGTAAAACCAAAATAACGCAAAACCAAATTCGAATATGAAGTCCAATTTTTTTTTCACACCATTCCTATGCCATTTTGAATAAAACCCAGTAGTTTTTTTTCAAAATATTGCCAAATTTTATTTTTGAAATTTGTCAAAAACGATCAGACCAGAGAAAAAATACGCCACAAAAGTCATCGTACACTGAAATAGTTTCGAATAAATTCATGATTAAAATTATCATATGTGGGTTTTTTTATTATTATTTTTGCATTGTAATGACACTGTAAAGTCATTTGCCTTTATTTTTTTGTTTATTTATTCCCTAATATTCTGCTTATTATTTTTAAATGGCAGGTATGAGTAGAAAACAACAATCACGATTCGAAATTTGATTTTTTTCCCCTCACAGTAGCTACAGTGGCTCCCAAAAGTGTTCGTACACCTACGACTTTCAATGAAATAAGCTCTTATCCATTAGTTAGAATTAATATTTCGGAATAGGTATTTTATTATAAGATCTAGGATCTATTGTTAACAAAACTACATGAACATTTTTAATAAAACATTAAAACTTAATTTTTTAAAAATCAAAAACCAAAAAGGGCCGGAAATTTTATCTCACAAAAGTCTTCGTACACTTTGAAAAAATGTCGAAAAATTAGTAAATAATCTAACTTTTTACTAAGTTATTATTTAGTAGAATATCATGCAGTAACAGCAACAGCTTTTAAACGTTTGGGAATAGATTTCATTGTTTTTTCTTTCTTTTTTTTGTGCAATTTCTGAGTAAGTGTTCAACCTCACTTCGAGTCTTACTGTTTCTAGCTTTATTTTCGTTTTAAAGCCCGATTTTCGTAATCTAGTTTTCAGATATCTCTAAATACGTTACATTAAGTTAAAATCTGGAGATTGAGAGGGTATTTTCTAAACTTTAGGACAATTTTCGAGGCACTAGACGCAAACGTTGAAAACCGTGTGCTTCTTAGCGTTATCTTGATAGAAAAAAACAAAGTTGCTTCCAATTACAAATTTTGGGCTAATAGTTTAAAATTGTTTTTTAAAATATTTAAATGAACAGCATAATTCATTATTTCATCAAAAAATTCCAAATTTCCAAGTCCTGATGCTGAGATGCACCCTCACACAAGAACACCTTCACCGTCCTGATTAACTGATCCAACTAAGTTCTTAAGATTAAATTCCTCATTTTCTTTTCTTCCATATACAGTTATACAACAATTTAACCAAAAATGTTGAATTTATTTTCATTTATAAGTAAGACGTTGTTCCAAAACGTTTTGAGCTTATTTATCATTGATTTTACGACGGAAAGCGTAAGCTTACTGTTTTTCGCACGATCAAGAAAATTTGTGCGGGATGAGGTCCCATTTAATCCAGCTAATCAGAGAACTTGGCGAACAATTTCAGGTAAAAATTAAACGTAAAATGTTTCATTCAGTTCTGCAGAAACTTTTACAGCACTCAAATGTGTATTTTTCATAAATTTTTTAACTGTAAATCTCCAATCACGCTTTGTCAACTTTGCCGGTTGACCTTTTCTTTCCTTGTTTACGGTCCGATTCTTTTCTTTAAAGAATTTTATCAAGCCCTTTACAATAGAATGGAATAAATTAACTAATTTAGAGACATTTCAAACCAATTTACCACTACCGTGAGGAAAAAATTCAAATTTCGAACGATGTTTGTGGTTTTTTACAAATACCAGCCATTTTAAAGTAATAATCACAATATTAAGGAATAAATAAACAAAAAATTAAGGCCAAATGACTTTTATGGGTCAACACAATGTAAAAATAATAAAAAAACGACAAATGATAATTTTAATCATGAATTTATTCGAAAATATTTGAGTGTACAATGACTTTTGTGGCGTATTATTTCTCTGTCTCTTTGTTTTTTGACCCATTTCAAAAATAATATCCGTCAATATTTAAAAAAAAAGTACAGGGTTTTATTTGGCATGACATAGGAATGCTGTGAAAAAATATTGGACTTCATATTTGAATTCAGTTTTGCGTTATTCTGGTTTTACTAAAAAATTTCAAGGTGTACGAACACTTTTGGGAGCCACTGTATAAAAATGGTTTGAAATGTCTCTAAATTAGTTAATTTATACCACTCTATAGTGAAGTGCTTGATAAAATGCTTTAAAGACAAGAATCGGATCGAAAACAAGGTAAGAAAAGATCAACTGACAAAGTTAACAAAGCGTGATCGGAGATATACAGTTAAAAAAAATTATGAAAAATACACATTTGAGCTCTGAAAAAGTTTCTACAGAATTTAATGAAACATTTTACGTTTAATTTTCACCTAAAATTGTTCGCCAAGTTCTCTGATTTGCTGAATTAACGGGGACCTCTTCCCGCAGAAATTTTCTTGTTCGTGCGAAAAACAGTAAACTTACGCTTTCCGTCGTAAAATCAATGATAAATAAGCTCAAAACGTTTTGGAACACGTCTTACTTATAGATGAAAATAAATTAAATATTTTGGGTTAAAATGGTGTATAATTGTCAATAGAAGAAAAAATGAGGAATTTAATCTTAACAACTTAGCTGGATCAGTTAATCAGGACGGTGAAGGTGTTCTTGTGTGAGGGTGCATAACAGCATCAGGACTTGGAAATTTGGATTTTTTTGATGAAATAATGAATCATGCTGTTCACTTAAATATTTCGAAAAACAATTTTAAACTATTAGCCCAAAATTTGGCAATCGGAAACAACTTTGTTTTGACCAAGATAACGATAAGATTTACACGTTTGCGTTTGGTACCTCAAAAATTGTCCTTAAACTTAGAAATATCTCCTCAATCGCGAGATTTAAACTTAATGGAACATATTTGGTGATATCTGGTGGCTAGATGACGAAAATACACTATTGAAGCGAAAAGCGAACTAGAAACAGTAAGACTCAAAGTGCGGCTGAACACTTGTTCAGAAATTGCATAAAAAAAGAAAGAAAAAACAATGAAATCTATTCCCAGACGTTTAAAAGCTGTTGTTGATACTGCATGATATTCTACTAAATAATAATTTTGTAAAAAGTCAGATTATTTATCAATTTATTGACATTTTTTCAAAGTGTACGAAGACTTTTGTAAGATAAAACTTCCCTCACTTTTTGGTTTTTGATTTTTAAAAAATTAAGTTGTAATTTTTCATTAAAATCTTTCGTGTTGTTTTGTTCAAAATAGATCATAGATCTTATAATTAAATACCTATTCCGAAATATTAATTCTAACCAATGCATAGGGGTCTATTTCATTGAAAGTCGTAGGTGTACGAACACTTTTGGGAGCCACTGTAAATTTTCAAATTTTTTGGGTGACTTATTTCAAACTTTAATAGCACTTTAAATGTTTTTTTTTTTTTTGAATGGAGCTTTTGCTTTTGTTTAATTTCTTAGAATTTGATTTTAATTCTTAACGTTTTGACCAGTTTCTTCTGCGGAACTTAGGTTTTAAGGGGACATTTAATTTAGGTGAATGATATTTACTTTAGATAGAAAATTATGTTACTGTTCAATGTAATCTATAATGTTTTCTAAACGATCTGTTTTCGTTGATTAGCTGATCTTTTTGAACTTTGATGTAAATTTGAGTGGAACTTTTACAGTACTACAGTACTTTTATACTCTTTATTTCTTGAGGGCTTGTTTTTCATTTTAATGGAACGTTTAATGACTTCTATGCAATAATTTATCTGATTGGTGAAAGGAAAATTTAACTTTTTTTTTTAATTTTTGGTATAGTAGCGAAGGTTCTTCTTTTTTTTTATATCAAGGTAATTAGTTTGAGCATCACCCCCGTAAGAAAGCCACGTCTCTGGTTCCATGACGCATAGCAAGAGACTAACAGAGAGTAAATTTCACGTTTAAAATCAATTTATTTTATGTCTCGAGGCATTCCATTTCACATCAGGCACAGTTTGTCACATGACCATCGGCGATTTTTTTCCTTAATACAATGGCTAAAATTTATGGGCAAATGAACTTTTTTAAAAGGATTTTTCAAGACATTGTTTTTTCTCTAGTTACAGCCTTCTAAAATTCTGCATAAAATCGACCAAAACTCTAGAATTTAATTGGACATTTCTTCAAAAGTATTCAACCTATTTGAAAAATTTTTCCCTGTACGAATAAAAAAATGGCCAATTTATCGTCAATGCATAGTTTTGAAAATTTAGTTGAGTTTATTGATTAAGAAAAAAAAAATAGTAAAAAAACTGTATTTTCACTGATTTAATGATTTTTTTCCGTACGATTTTTTTTTGTTTCCATGTGAAAAAAACGTTTTCTTACTAAACAGATATGACACTATAAAGCCCTCATGTGTTAGTTTCATAGCATATTTTATTATATTCCTGGGATGCATACAGTTTTGAACATGAGTTGGAAGTTTGTTAATTTTTTAAAAATATACGATTTTTGAAATGAGATTACTGAAAAAGCCCAATTTTTAAAAATAAAAAAATTGGCTAATTTGAACCCCTTTTGAAATTTAACAAAGGGTATGCCCCGAATTCCTTGTTTTACTGACGGAACATGTTTAAAGATCTTTTGAAAGTGATCTTATCACCCTTGACGTCCATGTAAAATAAAAATGCCTAGTACTATCTGACCACGGATTGTATGGAAAGACAAACATCCGTTTTACAGCCGGAAATGGACGAATCTATTATTTTTTATCGATGTCAGCATTTGCAGAAGCAGAGTCTCATTCAAATGAGCGGAATACCGGCATCAAATTTTTACTTTCCCTCCTCATTCAGACAGGTTCGTCTTATCTGAACGTTTGAAAATTCCATACAATCCGTGGTTGGACAGTAATTTCATTCACTGAAATTCTGATATATTAAAGCGAACACATGATATGGTTATTACTTGATGATTATTTCGTTCAATAAAAATAGTTATAATTATACTTTTCGAGTAGTTTAAAGTGATGACTGATTTTTTTTTTTGAAATTAAAAAATTGGGCATTTGACTGATTTTTGAAAGAAAAAAAAAAACAAACAAACAAATCACTGAAACAATTTAAATATTAAGCTCTGTTTTACTCACCAAATTGCTTGAATAATTCAAAAATGTAATTAGTAGTTTGCTTTAGGGGCATTCCAAGGTATTTTTGACATTTATAGAGAGTCCGTAACGTGACCTTTTTTGCCATAACTTTTTAATTTATTGTTTGATTAGCATATTATTTTATTTTGATCTTTACCAACCAACACACCAGCTCAAATTAAAATAATTTGCAAATCAAGCGGTAAATTAAAAAGTTATGGCAAAAAAAGTTAACGTTACGGACTCTACATAATGTCAAAAATACCTTGGAATGCCCCTTTAGCAAATCAGTTTGCATTCCTCAATTTCAATCGGAAGCTTTTACAAGTCAAATACTTAGTTTTAAATTTTGCTGTTTCCAAATTCAGTTTGCCTGGTAATGGTATGCGTTAATTTTCACCTACTTGATTAATGAGGTGAGATAGAGAATCGCTGTTTACTTTTGTCCTTTTCATGGTGAACGATATATGAAGAGCATGAAAACTCACTTTGAGGTCATTAGCAAAATTTTTGCTTGTCTATTTCCCGAAAAAAAAATGGCACAGACAAAAAGACTGCAGATCATTAATTAAATCATCAAATATTCATCCCTGATTCTACACTATTATTATTATTAACTAGAAACATGGAACAACTTCCAAGCCACTTGCTACGAAGACTCAATTAATTTCATATTTTGTAGTGTTCTGCTTGAAAATTGTGTTTTTTTCTCTCTCTCTCCTTTTGTAATGTAGAGGAGTTTTGACTAACAGAAGGAGGCGGAAACTCTTTATTGTAGAGGCAGGGTTTTTTCTTCTCCACTTATTTATTGTCTGAGGCATAATTCATGACTCTTCTAATGACGTTTTCCAGGGAAAGAAAAGTGACACTAAAGTCACGTGATTTATTGGGTAATAAAAGACTGAACAAGGGCTTCTGGAGAGGCCTGAGGAAGAGATACTTCTGTCTTTCAGTGTAAATGTTTCCAAGAAAAGGGAAAAGCTGGTGACAATGTACCTAGAGGCCAAACGAAAAAAAAAAACCATGAAGTTTATCCTTTTTGTCAAGTTGACACAAGTTTTAGTTTTGTTCAAGAAAGTTTAGACTTGTTTCATATTGCTGGGAATTACAAGACTTACATAGACCCAAAGCGTGAATTGTGATGTTATTATTTATCTTCCATCAGGATGTATTCATCTAATGAATATAAAAAATGCTTAGAAAACTTGCTTATGCATGAAAAACATATGCTTATGCATGAACATATTCAAAGTTATAATAAATGCATGTGCTTTACAAAGTTACAACAAGAAATGCTGTTCTAACACTTTTAGCGCATATATAATGAAAAGCATCTCATAACATTTAAGAAATGGACCAAAAGTTCTGCAATATTTGACATAATTTAAAGTTCACACCGTACTGTTAACGTGTGCGCATGCGCATGAAGTGCGGAATACAAGGGAAAAAAAACCTTTATTTTTGCTTGCTTAACCATTGAGTTCTTATACGAGGTATGAGATGTGAAAATTTTAAAAATAAGCTGTTAAACTAAGTCAATTATAAAGAGCTTTTGCTTCCTGTGTTCTATTAAAGCCATTACGAAGTCAAGGCAGCACGAAACTTATGCTGTGGGAAAGGGTACAATACAGCACTGTAACAATATGGTTATTCATAACATTGACATTAATTGTTATGATTATCATCAACTGACTGAAATAGGGCTTAAGACAGTGTAACTGGATGTCCTGTGCTTTGAACAGCAGGTTACTAAAATCAACAATGCATTACTGAAGAAATATATTAAGTAATTTATTGCAAAACTTAAACACTCACACTAGTAATTATTTAATAAGAATAAAACTAATTTCTAATCATTTAAGAGTATGAGAGCAATACTTTCCTCTGCATTTGTCAGTTTTTTTTTTTTTTTTTTTTTTTTTTATCAATTGTTGTTTTAAATCGGAGTGAATGAACTTTTATTTGACAAATGAGCAAGTATTTTTCTCTTTGAAAAACAATGTAATGCAATATAAGATGTTGCTGTAGAGATTATAATTTAGAAACCATTAATCATTTCATTTATAGAAACGAAATGGAATTCGACATTATTTTTTAGATAAAGGGATTAAACTAAATCCTTAATAAGCCCAACAAGTTCGTTCATCTATCATAGAGCATTCCGAAGCAACTGAATACACCTGGGAGTTCAGAAACAGATTCTTTTGATGTATCATCTTCAACCGAACCATTAATTTAAGTCTGGGATGCCATTCGAATCTCAAGTATAATTTGTCCTGGATTCGACCATTCAGGGATGTTTTTATCCAGAATGTTTTGAAATCTTCTTTTCCCAGTGTAGGAATTGCCGAAATTTACCAATACTTTCCTTTTTCTTTTGATGATCTGTTGCGATGGTATGGGAGTAGATTTCAGCTTTCGATCGCATTGGAAAACGTATCTATTATTGTGTTTTGTTGGTTGCATTAGGTTCTTTAAAATCACCGTTTTTTCCTTTCTGCCCTCTTTCTATACCTAGGGAATCTTTTTTATTCCTGGAAATTTCCCTGTTTCTAGACCTGGAATCACTGAGGTCTATTTTCTCTAAAACGACTGGAGCTGGTTTTGAATATATATACTGCAGTTATCTTCAATTTTTATTACTATGTTTTTATTAACTCGGTTTGGTGCATGTTTGTTCGGGTGGAATATTGTGATTGATTTTTAACTTACTTCTTGACGAACTAGAAACTTGAAATTTTCAACATAGTTCCGAATCGGATGACAATGCAAAAAATAAGTCTGAACTATTTTAAAGTGCTCGAAATCTAGTTTTAAAGCCAAAAAATTAAAATAAAAACAGGAAATTTTTTTCCAAATAAAGCAAATTCTTACGACCAATCAAAAGACATTGTTTGAGGCACGAATTCAATTGAATTTCTACGTGAATTACTTGCTTTGTGTACACATATTTTTGTTCAATTTAGTACTCTTAATGACACTTGAACGAATATTATGCTGTTCGTTTAATATTTCCATATAATTCAGTCATTTCAGTACTACCTAGTCGTATTGATGCTGTAATTTATGTAACTTATCATCAAAAAAAAAGAAAAGAAAAGAAAAGAAAATACGAAGTGCAACGAAAAGTGAAAATTTTACAATAGTAAGAGGTGCAATGCGCAATTAAATGCTTACATTGAGTCTAAACTTTATTAGTTGGAAAACGATATCAATGCTTTTTAGTGCTCGTGTTTTGTTTTAATACTATCAAAATTATTTAATAGCTTAAAATTCAGAAGTTTAATATGTACAGACAGTGCGCGTGATCTTTATTATTATTACTAATAATAAAGCTGAAAGTCTCTCTGTCCGAGGATCTCTGGATGTCTGGATCTCTGTGACGCGCATAGCACCTAGACCGTTCGGCCGATTTTCATGAAATTTGGCATAAAATTAGTTTGTAGCATGGGGGTGTGCACCTCGAAGCGATTTTTCGGAAATTTGATGCGGTTCTTTTTCTATTCCAATTTTAAGAACAAAAATATCATAAGATGGACGAGTGAATTACGAAATTATCATAACGTGGAACCGTAACATGGGCACAAGCCAATTGGCGAGATACGAAATTATCATAACGTGGAACCGTAACATGGGTACAAGCCAATAGGCGAAAAAATTCACCACACATTATTTGTAAATATACAGGCGAACCAAAAGACCTTTTAATTTTTCTATTGCTGGCAAAGCCGTGCGGGTACCACTTTTTACAAATAAAACAACTTGGATGGATTACATATAACTAAAGTGACAGTGGTTAGATTTCGAGATCACTTTCGCTCGAAAATAACAGTAAAAGGACAATATTAAGAAGATTTAAAAAAGTACTATTTTGGTGATTTTATTTCGTTAGAGAAAATATACTGTGGATAGGGTGACATTCCTATTAAATAAGGCACTTTGAATGAAAGTTAGGCAACATTTCGAAATGTAATAATTCTCGTCTGAAGAATTTTCCATAAACAAATTTTAGTTAAATGTTTCTTCAAAAGAGATTTTAGATTATGTAATTCAAAATGAATTCCTATGGTGTTTTTCATTGTTTGTTTTAACTTAACAAAAGAATTGCACACTTTTTTTGAAGAAAAGTTACTTAATTAGGTATATGTTAACGTCCCCAGTAATTGGCACTTTTAGAGTTTGTCCTTAACCTTACCCCTGTTTTCAATACTTAGAAAAAAAATTCACTTCTTAACATTTTTGTATCAAAGAATGCACATCTGTGCATCATTTTAGTTCACTAAAAGCAAAAATATTTGAATTGATATTTTTATAAAAATATAAATATAAAAAGTTACCAAAATCACCAGTACAGTAATTAGCACCTGATACCTCAGTGTATGACACCTTGTGATCCAGTAAGTGTCACATGTTAATAGAACTGGAAAATCACTTTATTTTTAACTTTTAGATTACATACAAATTTTATCATCATAAGAAATATAATTAATGTTAGTTTAAAGAAGGTAATTTTATATAAATTAATGTTAAATCACACATCTTGACGTTGAAAAAGTATTAGAAATTAAATTTGGAGTGTTACATGGAAAAAAATATCGAGATTATTGTTGTTTCATTAGTTAGAATGCAGTTTTGATTTTACGAATTATAGCTGTTTCGACGGAAAAGGGAACATTAACCCGATAATTCTAAGGGACCATAAAAAAGTGAAAGAATTTTCTACTGGCACAATATTTGACTGAGGGCCGAACATAATTGTTTTGCTTATCTGAAAAATTTAATAGTACATTCTGTAGGATTCAAATCAATAGTAGAACCCATTTAATATAGTTGCTGCAAAAGTATCAGAAATCAAACTATTGACATATTGCACAACATTTTAGTGTTTATAGGCACATGTGCCAATTACAGGAGATTAGCAAAACTGAGGAACCACTAAATGGCCCCCATCATTACTTCAAAAATCTAAAAAGGGACAAAAATATACTTCTACCCACTCAAAGTGACACCTTTCAACTAAACAAAACTTTTGATTAAAAAAAAAATTAAATACATTTTACGCAGAATTTTAATAAATTGATGCGCATGATTCCCTTAAGCCCGAGAAGAAACTTTTGCAACAAAAATGGCTGATTTGGCACAAGCCACAATTGTTTCTCTTTCCTATGCACTGCTACCATTTAGCAACATGAATTGAAGTTGTAATCTTTAAAGTAAATGTACGTTCAGTTGGTATATAGCCTTGTACGTTTAGAAGATTGGATACGAATCTTATTTTAGGTCATTTTTGTTGGAAGTGCCAATCACTGGTGACCTGCCAATTACTGGGGGTGTTACCCTAATTTATAATAACTTAGTCGTATGCAATTTCTTTAAGATAATTTTCTAATTAACTCACATTCATGAGAGCCAGGAACTGCTTAATTATTTCTCTACTTGATTAAATCTAATACCTCTGCACATGCTGCTTCGTCGATATTGGTTTGCAAGTCCCATGGAATAAATTTCCACAGCGCGGTTTGCAGTGAATGCAAAACAAAGGTTCTCTTCCAAATTCGGTCGTGCGTGAACGCACTGGGGGCTGTGTGCTCTACCTTTCTATTCCCCGTCAGGTCTCGTTGTCGTCCTTTTCTGTGTATGACACAGCTTTTGAGGTTATTATAGTGATCATGTGATTTAATTTGACAGTTGATAGCGCTCGCTGCTTTCAAGTCCCCTTATGCCCTCACCTGCAGCGATCTATTTGGAACGGGACCAATAGCTAATTATTCGCATGTAGGCGTGCAATATCGGGTGACATATATGTGGGATTATTTAGATTTCTGGTTCGGTTGCTGAGAGGTTTTGTACAGTAGTATAGTGTATTTGGTTTTTATTTACATCTGAAAAATAATACACTTAGATAAATTCAAACTAGCTGTACCCGCACGGATGTGCTTGTGCTATAAGGCAAGAGAAAAGTTCTTTGAGCAAATGTAAATTTCCCTTCCCACTCCGAAAAAACAAAACAAAAAACAGTAATGATAAGAATAATTTGAACTTTGACATCTTGAATTCAAATTATGTTTTCGCAATCACGAGTGTGTGTATGTAGGCATGTGTGTGTGTGTGGGGGGGTATGTTTGTGAGTGTGGGGTAGGTGTATGTGTGTGTAGGCATGTGTGTTTGTGTGTGTATGTGTGTGTGGGTAGTTGTGTGAATGTGTATGTGTGTGTATGTAGGTGTATGTGTAGAGGTAGGCAAGTAAGTGACGCAACCTGGAGACGGTTTTCGCTAGAGGAGCAGCATCGTGAGGCATCTGGCCGACGGTGGTGCTGCAGAGGGAGGCGAGGGGAAAATAAAATCATAGGACATCAAAACAGTCAATAAGCAATCGTGATTGCTCAAAAAAAAAAAAAAAACCGACTCTGTTTCGTTAATTAAACGGTGCATAAAATTTTACCAAAACTCCAAGTGCAAAAAAGTGCAAAGTCCCCGTGACAAAAAAAAAAAAAAAAAAAAAAAAAAAAAACTTTATATAATGACGACAATTGTCCGTCAAAACTCCCTCTCCATCCCCCCCCCCAAAAAAACAATAGTTAATATACACTTAAAATCATTGAAAACCACCGTAGCTAAGCGCTCTAAGTTAATGAACGAAATAATAACTTGTAACATCCAGACCGATAGAAACTATCAATAGAAAAAATCAATTGAAGAAAATATGTCACGAAGTTAATTGTTTAGAGACTGTTATCCTTACTCGGATGAGAATTTTAAAGAACTGTTGTCCTCATTAAAGTAAGGTATTTTCGGGGACTAATATCGATATTGCATTGGTGATTTTTTAGAACTGGTGTCCTAACTCTGCAGAGGATTTATAGAGCTTGTTGACACTATTTTGGAATCCTTGTCTAACTTCCGAGTCTTTTAGCTATATTTCACCTTATTGATTCGAGTATTTGGATTTTTAACGGAATGTTAACTTTATATATGAAAATGTCTCATTCAAGTGGAAGTTTTTAGGGACTTATGTCCGAATTTTCATTGATATTTTTAATATGTGTCGTCATTATTCTCCATGTGATGTTTCCCAACATGCCACTTTGTTAAAAGCAAATATTAGAAATTTCAATACGAACTTTCAGTAGTTTATAAATTTAGTATAGCTTTGTTAGTATTTTTTAAAATCATTATTAAACGCAATATGCTTGAAAAAGAAAAAGGAGAAACATATTTTGCATATTATCACTATCACTTGCAGAGTTCTCATAACAACTTATTACTTTCCAAGTATAGTCTGACTACGGATTGTATGGAAAGACAAACATCCGTTATACAGCCGAAAATGGACGAATCTATTATTTTTTAGCGATGTCAGCTTTTGCAAAAGCAGAGTCTCATTCAAATGAGCGGAATACGCGCTTCAAATTTTTACTTTTCTCCCTTATTCACATAGATTCGTCTTCGAAAATTGTATGCAATCCGTGTTTGGACAGTACCTGATATCCTTTTAGTTATACGTACAGTGGATTAAACAATTTTGCTTATTATACGCGCCTATTGCTCATCATACGCGCTGCTTAAAATTAATACAGAACTTCTCTGCCTGTCGCCAAGTAAATGGCAGTATCTGCAGAAATGAGCTTTCGGGATAACTGAAGAAACTCATTTTGCAATACTGAAAATCGGGAAATGTTGCAATTAGACGGGTTTTTATTTTCGTGCTTTTGTTTCAACGGCAATCAAATAAGGAAGCTTGTAATGTACAATCGATGAAAAAATTGGAAAAAAAAAGAAGAAAAGAAAAATAATAATTTTGCTGTTATTGCCTTTTACCGCTCATAGCAATTTTAATATCAGACTTACCCTGTTTTGTGAAATATACTTTCTGTCCTACATAAGCTCATGCATCGTTTTTTATTTAAAACTTTTAATTCATCTTAAGTCAAAAAGTTTCCTTACTTAGAAGATAACTTTCCAAAGTTTTTTTTACTACGTCATTTTGAATCTCATTTGACACTCAAACCACGTGGAACAATTTGCATTCACCCTCCCTCTGTGTGCCGAAGACAAATATGCGAACATATGAGCATGCCAGATGGTCTGATGCTATAGGTCAATATTGACATAGTCACACTTCAGTTAACGACGTCGCTCCAGCGACCTCTATACCAATAGATTAAATGTTTGCAATATAGTGGTAGTCATAAAGACCACCGTCAAGGAAGGGAAAATGGCGATCATTAAAAATTCTTAACTTAAGCATAAATGAATCAATATTTATTAAAAATTTGTATAGGTCCCGGTATGTACTCTGCATACAATGTTGCTCAGTAATCGGTATTATTTAAAAATTTTAGAAGCATCCAACATGTAGACACACATACATAAATGAATCGATATTTAAGAAAACTTTGTAGAGAGCCAAATAGATGGTATAATATGTTGTTCAGAAGAAAAGGAGAAAATATTGAAAAAACTAAGTTTTTGCAAGTTAAATCAGGATAATTTACAAGTATTGTAAAGTATCATTTCACTTCGACTTTTAAAACAATAGAAGGGATAAAAATAAGCCAAATTAAAAGTTTTATCCATAATGGAGTTTTTTTCACAGTATACACTACTATACGCGTCCGAGATTAGTCTTTAAAAATAATTAAATTAATAAAACATAATACTTAGGTCTCTTAAACTGATGTCACATTTTAATCCAGTTCTTTTTGAAAAAAAATAAGTTTTTTAACAGTTCTTGCATAGATATGTTGATGTGTCGCTACTTTTTCGTTGACTCTTTTAAAAATGAAAAAAATCAACTTATCTCCTTTGACGGGAAGTGAGGAATCAGGAAACGAAACCCTTAATTTTCAGTATGGGAAAACGTTTGATTTACCCATGCCACCAAATAAATTTGTCAGTGGTCTGACATTGGAGATTTAGGCTTTAGATTATACAGTACATGGATGCTTCCACTTTATGTGATAAATATATTAATTCTTAGAGAGCTGGACAATTTTGAGAAAATTTCAATTTCCGAAATATCAAACTGTTCCGCACGTATTAATGTTGCAAAGGGGAAAATAATATTTTAATAGCATGAATACTTTTTTTCATTTTCTTTTCTCTTCTCTCTCTCTCTCTATTTCTTTCTGTATGCCAATATCATTGTATTTGCCCAAAATGAAATGGCATTTCTACTAAACTTTTACTCAAAACGTTTATTATGTAGGTTTTTTTTTTCAAGCTCCGTTTTCACAGTAGGAAAGCCATGTGGGCAGCAGGTGGCTGGTTTGCGTACTAGGATACTGCACATAACCCTGTCCAAACACTCAGTTACTGTCGACTCCAATCTGCCATTTCCTGTTGAGCTACTGACACGAAAACATGGCTGCCTCTATCGAATCTCCCGCCAAATGTGAATTGAGATGTGTTATTCGTTTCTTGTAAGCAGAAAGTAACAGGGCAGCTGAAATTCATCGAAGAATGAGTCGTGTGTATATATATATATATGGAGGCAACTTAATGAGTACTGGTGTTGTTCGTAAGTGGAGCCGAAAATTTTAAAGAGGGTAGAACTAATGAGCATGATTAAGGGGATCATTGACGCAAGTCTGTGACTTCAAACGACCTTGTTCAACGAGTCGACAAAGCGGTTAAGGAAAATCGTATATTCAAGATAAGTGAATTATCGATGCAATTTCTAGAAGTTTCAAGATCGTCCCTACATTCTATAGTTATAGAACAGTTGAGCTACAGAAAACTTTGTGCTCGCTGGGTCCTAAGGATGTTGACTGATAACCACAAAACTCTCCGAATGGGTGCAGCTTTGTCATTTCTTGAGCATTACAATGTTGATGGAAATAATTTTTAGAAATCCATTGTGACAGGTGATGAAACATGGGTTCAATTATGATACTCTGGAAACGAAACGAAGCAGTGGCTTCAGGGGAAGCACTTCCAAACTGACGTGGAACTCAAAGACACCGTCAAAAATCACTTTCAATCATTGGTCGCAACGTTCTATGGGGAGGGTATAGAAAAGCTTGAACACGAGATACGACAAATGCCTAAATCGTCAAAGTGATTATGTGGAGAAATAATATGCATTTACCTTACTTTTGATAGTAAAACGTTTTTTGTATAGTCATCCGTTTTTAATGTTTTTAATAAACAAACGGAGCTTGAAAAAAAATCAAAAAATTAAAAAAACAACAACCCTCGTATGTAATTTGTTAGGGTTAAATAATATACCACATCAAATGTGGTATATATAATTAACCCAACCACATCAAACCCATCTACAGGGCTCTGATCCCTATTTTCCCTTAAAATCCCCTTTTTAGTTTCTCTAAGAGGTTTTTTTAAACCAAAATCTGGTACCGTTTTTCTTGTTTTCCTTAAAAATTCCAGTTTTATTGGTTGACTTTGACTGGGAAATTTAAGAACCTTTGACTCCAACCCTGACTCCAACTAGTTTATCCGAAATCAGTTCGACTCCTACTTCCTGGCCCTGATTCCGTACTCCTGCTTAAAACAACGTCGTCAGCTGTTAAGGGCTAAATATTACGTCAAATACCCTAACATTAAATTCCGATTTTCTCCCTCAAATTTTCTTCTTATTTTCAAAATGGAAAGCAGGCAATAGAAAAGAAATAGGTCATTGCCTCATCGTTTGAAATTCAACATTCCCAATATTGACTTACTCTCCTCTGTCGTCCAGAAAATACACGAGTCTCCGTGTTTACCGTCGTGAAAGGATAAGGCTCGAAACATGCAAATTGAAACACGTAGGCAGCCTAAGAGAGGAAAATAGAGCACGAAATGGGAAGTTTCGAGTTCAAATAAAACAGATTTGTACCTCGAACGGAAAGCAGTTTCCTTGAAGAAGAAAATTTTATCTGAGGTTTGAGGGAAAAAATACATAAAAAAGTAACATATATGTAAATAAATAAATAAATAAATATATATATATATATATATATATATATATATATATATATATATATATATATATATATATATATATATATATATATATATATATATATATATATATATATATATATATATATATATATATATATATATATATATATATATATATGTGTGTGTATATATATAACAATAAAATGTGTTTGAAGTATTAAGCATATTTTGCGCATTGCGATAAGCGACTGTCCATAAATGATGTCTCACTTTTTTAAAAACATTTTTGAACCTTTACCCTCCTTAGTCCGGAAGTGCCACACTTCACTTCCTCCCTCCCCTTGTGACATATCACCTTATTTTTCATAAGTACATTCTGATCAACAAAACGAGTGATGTCACTCTTCTTGTTACCCCCCTCTCTTCCACTTGTCAATAACAAAATTTTTCGAGCTCGCTCCCCGTCAAAGTGTGACATCATTTATGGAGAGTCCCTTATAGTTCTTTTGGGTTTTTCAGAGTTTGAAATACTAATGAAAGTTATA
The DNA here is from genome assembly GCF_026930045.1 of Uloborus diversus. Taxonomy (NCBI): domain Eukaryota; kingdom Metazoa; phylum Arthropoda; class Arachnida; order Araneae; family Uloboridae; genus Uloborus; species Uloborus diversus. The sequence continues at coordinate 160,239,168 of NC_072737.1, read as the reverse complement.
GAACTGCTTTAAAATAGCCTTCCATCGTCTGCTAATGATACAACTCAATTATAGAAATTAATGTAAATAAACTGGCTTACAAGTAGTTTGACTTTGCACTAGATAAAAACGTTCAGTCCCCTTTAAGTCCCTGTTTTAATTTCAAGCTCTTAAAAGTCCGTTCTTTTTTCAAAAGCTGGGACCTTTCTTCCCTTTTCCTTTAAACTACAGTTTCTTCTCGAATTTTACCTGTAAACGTTTTTATCCATTTGTATCCCCCCCCCAAAAAAAAATGTAATTGTTGTTCACCCTTCTACCACGATGGCTTGTCAATTCCGGATCAGACGTAGACTTTACAGCTGGAGTTAGAATCTGTTGGTAGGTGTAACAAATTTTTTCACTAAGCAAAAGAATGTCTATTTTTATCAAAAAAAGTCAGTCGAGTAATGGGTAAAAATTGGTCAACTATTCATAATTGGCGAAATAACCGATTGTTGGTTACTGTCAACTAATCAGTGCAACCCCACTTTTAACCACTAGAAGTTTAGGTAAAATCCCTTTTTTATTCTATTTTCTTTCCTTTGGTCCTTCGTATTATTTTTTCTAGCAATCACGAATCGCCTTTTTTTCTTCCTTGATCGTACAGTAATAGTAGATATCATATACCTTTTGAGGTCTACCGACCTCCGCGCGTAGATGCTTCTCCTAGGCGGTGGCGGGAGTAGCGACGGTGACCCCCTTCATCCTCCACGTCATCATCCTTGTTCCTCGAAATCACTTATATTCTACTTTACAAAGCCCTATTTAGAGAAAACCCAGTACAAAGCATCTAGCATGTGGTGCTTCGCATTAACCTGAATTTTGACATCTTGAAGTCAAATTATGATTACTATTAGACCATTTCTAGAAACAATAAACCCAAAGAGTAGAGTCCTACCACAGTTCGTGATTGCGACAATCATGATTTGAATTCAAGATGTCAAAACTAAATTAAATGCGAAGGCTGGGTGCTAGATGTTGTGTGCCAGGTGTTGTTTTTTTTTTCTTAAATTTTACAATTAAGGTTTCCTTTCTCCCTATTGACATGTGGAAAATCTGATGGAAGCCCTTCGTAACACTGACCAATTAATTTGCAGCACAAATGCAGCAGTAACAACTTTTTGCTTCAAAAGATGGCAACATTATTGTTAACGACAAGCCAAATGTAGACATTTCGGATATGATTCCCTTTCGCAACACACTTCTTAATGAAGTACCTTTACGCTGGAGAGATATTCATCTTCTTCCCTGTTTGCTCAAAACTCGATATTAGATTATTTAAATTGAATTTTCTGCCTTAGCAGTAAGCGTTAGCTTGAACTCGCTGCGCTCTAATACGATTAACTTAATCATGTCAATTCGAATTTACGTCACAAGCGAGGCTCACTTACTATAAATTCTTGTCGTTGAGAATTGATAATGAATACATCAACCGAGCGACTAATGTTTTATTTTCCCCTAATTCAGTTTCTCAGTAATAGAAGAAATGTAGGACTTGCAAGTTTTTTCTTAGTTTTATTTATGATTAGTTGGATGCAATAGATTTATGAATGATTTTTTACAGAAATATAATATTAACGTTTATTATTAACGTAAATGTTTGAATATAGCTTTAAAATTTAAATTAATATTATGAACATATGTATTGATATCTGAAGTAAAATATGCATCATTTTCGTAAACTTTTTCACCGTACGAAGCTTAGCATAGTGTGAAGTTCTTATAACATTAAGTTGCAAAAAAATATTAAGTTAGCAAAACTAAATTAGCAGTAATACCAAGACCTAGATGCCCACTGCCTATAGTCTGTAAAGCGTAGACGAACGCTGTAAAGCACGCACTTCTAGCGTTTTCTGACGCTAGCACATCTAGCGTCATTAGACTTTGATAACAGACATAATAGGCTTAATATGTATAGACTGGAGCAAAGGAGAGTCAGAGGGGACATGATTCAGTTGTTTAAATTTGTCAAAATGAAAGTTGTTAACGGGTTAAATTTTTGCACGAAAAGCAAGACGAGGGGTCATTGTTTTAAGCTATTCAAATCTCAGGCTAGCCTGGAAATTAGGAAAAATTACTTCTTTAGTGGGGTTGTGGGCACTTGGAACAGCTTACCTGAAGAGGCGGTAATGAGCAAGGGGGTGAATAGCTTTAAGAGGGCCTTTGATCTTCATTGGGGACTTATAAACTGACTAGGGCCAGCCTATGGGCCCAGAGCCTGTTGCTGGTCGCCACATTTGTATTTGTATTTGTAAATACTCAGCGACACAGATCAGTGCTCGTATTCTCAAATTTAAGGAAACAATCGCTGTATTACAACTTAACAAATACCAAAAGAAAAATTGTGCCAGAAAGAAAAAAAATATTTACATTTGTTTGGCAAATAAAAACTTTACATACTTGCAAATTTCTTGTCATGATTTTTCTTGGCATGCTCCCTAGTGATTTGGTTGCATTCCGAATATTCGACCAGATTGTAACCGAATATTCAGTATTCTGGTTTGGGAGCATGCCAAGTAAAATGGTGACCAGAAATTTGCAAGTAAAGTTTTAACCATTAAAGATCAAAAATTTGCTTTATTCAACCACCACACGTGTTTGAACCAGAACACAGTGAACCGTGTTAAGAAATGCTGTCAAAAAGTTTTCTGATATTTTTTTCTGAAAGAACATGTTTAAAAATAGGGGCTTTAACTATTTTTTTAAATAATGCTACAAAATTTAATATTAAAAAAATATATTTCATTCAGTGCTTAGATCCAATTTCCTTTTTTACACTTCTACTGAGGACATCACAAGTAATGAAATGTTTTTCACTGAACTTTTCAGCAATGTGTAAACACTCAGCTCCCCAATGGAGTTGCCAGCCAAAGTACCTCTTTTGTGACGTCATAATGACCCCACTTCTTTTCCAAAATAGGACATCAAAAAAGAAATTTAAAAAAAAAAAAAACTGTTGGAAAAATAAAAGATTTTTTGGCTCATTCTATCAATTTCATTGACTAAATTAGTACTTTTGAATGAAGGAAACACCCCCTTTATTTTCATCTTTATTAGAAAAGGTTTTTTTTTTGTCGTAATTTGCGGTAAATTGCCCAGATTTATCCGGATTACTTTTGTTCCCAGTTAGCCTAAATAAACGAATTTGTGATGTGTAGCCATGATTCTAATCCACTTCCTACAGTATGTCTCCATTATGATTGTGAGCTGTAGCTTTCATATTTAGCTTTATACTGATGTGTAACTGTTTAAGTTAATGGTGATTTTTATCGCTGCTTAATTACCGTGACCAATAATGCTAAACTGTTGTAATACCCGAAAATATATTTAATTTACACCAAATCTGTACCTTAGAGTTGGAAGGATATAAGTCACATTATGATAATTTTATAGGAGAAAGGAAAAACCTTTTTCTGGCGCATGCAAAGGATGGAGCGCGCTTTCTTTTAAAACTGGAATTAAATTGTAAAGGATTTTTTTAAGAATTGCGTTCACCTAGCTCGATGCTGGATAGGCGTCTACATACAATGCACTAATAGACAGAAAATCGCAATTTTTGGATTTACGACAGTCTGGCCCTGAAGTACAGAAATAAAATGCAGTGCAATGAATAGTTAGTTACACCTTCAAATAAAAAAAAACAATTAAAAAATCGAAACGCTGAAACATTTTTACTGAAAAAAAACCCGTTAACTCGAATGAGCGTCTCAAAAACGAAAACCAAAAAAAAAAAAAAAAAAAAGACAAGAAAAAAGAAAAAAAGGGGGTGGGGTGAGGAACTTTAAGACTGAAAGCGATCGCAAACTCTCTTGTTACTTAATTACTCATAAATAGCAACTTACTAGATATGTAAGTAAGCTAGTTACTGAATATCAATCTGAAGTTAACATTTATTGCTAAGCACCACAATATTTTTTAGGATGTAGGCCATTTTTGGTTTTACTATAAAATTTGTGGTCATGCAATATAGAAATAGAGCAAGTTTGCCATCAACAGGGTCACCGCGACATGATATATGCAGTACCCTAACCTCCAGGGTGGCAAAGAGCCAAAATGAAGCAGAGCATGCGGTTGCAAAGAACAAAACTACTTCCAAAATAACTATGAAAACTGTGGACAGTGATTTTTTATCCCTCGGCTCTCACATCGAATATGTGTAAGGAATACGTTACAGGAAGATAAGGTTTCGTGTTAAACATGGTCTTTTACGTCCGTCGTAGCAGTTTTTGCTGCCTCGAAATTTTAAATCGGTGTTAGCTGAGATACGTGGGTTAGTAGAGGAAATGTCGTTATTTCTTTTTTCAATGTTTTATTACGGTTTAAAATAATATAAAAGAAAAGCGTTTTAAAAGAGAATTACTGTGTTTAATTAATGTTCTACAAAACAAGTAGAACGAGATATTTTCTGTTCTTGCTAAGCAAAAAAAAAAAAAAAAAAAAGGAAAGAAAGATGGACAAATGTAAGGAAAGGAATTACTGTTTCATTTCGTCCTAAATGTATTATGTTACTTCAACTGTTCAACCCGGAAATAATTCCAACCCTTTTAAAACATGCACAAACTTGGAAAAGTCATTTTTTTAAAAATTTCATTATGTGTTTTTATCACTGAAAAATTATTAGACATTAAATTTTTTTAAACAAATTTTTAATATTTTGCATTAGAGTCATTTCTATTGAACGGACGATACTAAAATGTGTCAACATTTTTATGACTATAGTTTTTAGATAAATACGAGGGCAAATCAAAAAGTCTTTGCGCCTATTTTTCATTCGTCAAAAACAGGTACATACAGGTATTTACAAGTATACGTAGTGTGCTACGTACCTTACGTTATTATTCCACATAGTCACATCACCGGTTCAAACATCTGTCCCATTGCAGCACTGAATTAGAGATTCTCTTGTGGTAGAATTCTTCCGGTTGCCTGCAGAATCTCTGTCGGACTGCGTTCTTGACTTCTGTACTGCCAGAAACTTCTTCACTGGACCGAAATCGTAAAAATCACTAGAAGCAAGGTCTGGATTGCAGATGCATTTAACTGTGAATTGCAATGGACTTTTGTCCCTTGCTCCATACAAAACGAATAACACTTCGCTACTCATTAGCTGTGGACGTCTAAAGAACAACTGTCATCTTAAATGACTGATAGCAGTTCCGTACTTAGGATCAAAAGGCAGATATGGCTGGTATGGTTCAAGGAACTGTCGCTCCTGGGAATGTACATGTTCGCTTTGTATTTACAGCCGTACTTTGGCTGAAAAAAATAGGCACAAAGACTTTTTGATTTGCCCTCGTATTAGGTTCAAATAAATGAGACAGTGAGAAGCAAAGAGATGCAAGTGACAAAACTAAAAAAATAGAGATAATCAGTACAAGTAGCAGAAGAACCTCTCTTCTATTTTGGGACAAGAGATGGAACCAGTAACCCTGATGGGTGCTGCTGTATAACATGATTTAGAGAAAGTATTAAATGAAAGCCTACTGGGAATCTAAACTTTAAACAGGTTTTACTCAAACCCCACTTACATCCCTTTGCTTCTCACTGCCTCAAATGTACTCTCATACATAGAAACAAAATGCGCGGCCTATGTATTTATAAGGTTTACGTGCGCTATTTGACTCTAGTGTAACTATAATCGTAAAAATTTTAGTATGATACTTTCGTACTGGACGATAAATATCTGGTGGAAATAATTATGCCGATAGCAGAAGGAAATACCCAATAAAATGATTATTTTACAGAGTACTTCTGCATTTATAAGTTGTGCACATGGTTTTTTGGAATGTTTTTGTTGGATAGTAAAATCTTCTGTGGAATTACCAAAGAAATAATTTATATTAAGAATGAAATGAATTCCAGTATGACTCATAGACGTTTAAACAGGTGTTAGATCCACCGTGACATTTTTTTTTTCGCAAATTTTATCCATCATGCTGTTCTGCTTGCATGTATGCTAAGACTTTTCGCAAGGATGTCTTACCCAAGGCATAGAATCAAAAGAAATTTGGCACCCGCAGGGATCCAGATGGAAACTGATGCTTATTAATTTTTCGCGCCAATCGCCTCGTAGTAGTAGCGCAATCCAATATTTTTCTCGTTACACGTGACTGCTCGATCTAAAAAAGTATGCAATGATTCCAAAATCGGTATTGAGCTGGACAGAAATTGGAATATGATGTAATTAAGGTACAGATCCAGTACTTAACAAGAAGTTCCGTCTAGAACTAGACGAGCCTACTTTCCCGTATACCCATACTACTTTCTAGTACCTGATCAATATTCTCAAAAATAGCTAAAATCGCAAATTTTTTCAAACATATTTTTTTTTAATATTTTAAGCTGATTTCTAGGAATAAAATATTCCTTACTTTTCTTCAAAAAAAGGAACAAATAAAATAGCAGCACCTTTTAAACAAAGCAGCTAATACACTTCTTTCCATTAAAAAATTTTTTTAACAGCTTTTAAAACGAAAAAATAATAATAAGTTCATTAAAATAAATACATCATATAAAAAAAAATCGTTTCTTTTTCCCCTGTTGCCGAAAATAATTTTTTAAACGAATTAATGCACTTACCAAAGTAAAAAAAAAAAAAAACAATAAAATGTCAACTTAAAGAAATAATTTTCATCGTCAAAAAAAAAAAAAAAAAAAATCGTCTGCGCATATTTTTCGAGTTTATTCACCGAAAACCAAATACCTAAATTAAAACTTTAGCGTGAAAATAAAAACAAATCATATCAACAATAATTATTTCACAGTTAAAACCACAGCAGCGGAGTCGGAGTCGGAGTCAATCTCATTTTGGGATAAAAGAGTCGGAGTCGAATATCCAAGAATCGGAGTCAGTCATTTGTCCTCCGTGTATAAATGTTTGCCAAAGCTACGAAGTCAGAGTCGAAGTCGGGGAGTCGGAGTCCGATTAATTGTCGGGAACAGGAGTCAGAGTCGGTGTTAGGTCCCCCTAAATTCTCGGAGTCGGAGTCGGGAGTAGGTCGTCAAGAGCTATTTCCAACAAAGTTTGTTTGAAGTAAATCCGCCTTCAAGTACGGAATCTACATTGACTTTCAGTTTCCCCGTAGGCGCTAATGTTAAGGGATTTGAACTGTTCAAAATTGAACGGAAAATTGTTCAAATCAAAAAGATATCTTATATACAAGTTTTTTATCAAAAGCTTTTTCCTACAAAGTTTGTTTGAAGCAAATTCGCCTCACAGTTCGGAATTGCTTTGAATTTCCCCGTAGGCGCTAATGTTAAGTTTTTTTGAACTGTTCAAAATTGAACAAAAAATAGTTCAAATTAAAAGTGAAATATGGGAATGAGGTGTCCTCGCCGAGATCTTTCGAACAAAAAAAAGTTTGTTCGAATCGGACTATTCATTCAAAAGTTATTAGGGGGGGACAGACAGACAGACCGACAGACAGACAGACCGACAGACATTTTTCCCCATCTCAATACCCTACTTTCCAATTTTTAATTTTTCAATATTTATTTAATTATTTTATTTTATTTTTTTTTTGACTTTTTTTTGTTTTCTCACGATATTTTTAAGATGCATTAAGCCTTCTTTCATGCTTTTTTCTTCTTTTTCTGACTTTTACTGGGAAAGTAGGCTAAAAAAGAAATAGCGCTAACTGATAATTTCAGGAGGTATTCATGTGAAATATACGTGTAAAAGTATACTTATTCTGTTCGAAATTGTTATTTTTTCTCATTTAAAATATGAAAAGCCCGAAAGCGACCTATACCAGAAAATAAATGAAATATCACAACCGGCAACTAAAAATCTAGCTAACATGGCTGACAAAATAAAACATTCTTCAAATATTTATATTTCTCGCTCTATGCACTTCACGTAATTAAATCAGCGAACATTTTTGGGTTTCAAACCCTCACTCAGTACACAAAATCATTGCTGACAACATGCGAGCGAGAATACGTCGAGAAGACCCAACTGCTTCGCCGTACCTTACAAAATATTGGATTTTGCACTTAGGCGATCCCAGCAACTGTGCTCGGTCAACTGTCAAAGGTCTTTATCATAGTTGTAATTAAATTTCGCTAAGAGTAGTTTCATTATGGTTGAAAGGGCTTCGGAGGGAAATCCTCTTTTGTGCTAATGCGATAGAAGCGGGGAGATGGAATCTTTTATCGAGGGAACAGGAAATATCAGATAGTTTAATTTTTGATGATGTTTTACATGAGCAATAATGCTGCGCAAATTGCATTAGCAGCAGCATGAAACTTTTCGACAAAAAATTACTTAAGACAATTTCTTTCAAGTCTTTTGCATTGCATACACTTGCAGTAGAAGCAATATCGAATTTTTCAGGCATTGTTAAAAGATGAGCTCTTTTCTCTCTCTCTACCTTTTTATTACCGTGTGTAAAGTAAAGGAAATTTTGCAACTACGACTAAAATTTTAACCTAAATTTCAATTACAGTAGCATTTGAATGAATTTTTAATAGTGATTTCATGACATCCATCAGACGAATAGTTAGCAACCGAAGTATTCAATTCGACCCCCCCCCCCCCTTAATGAGTTCTGTCCCAGTATATGTTCGCATTGACGTTTGTATTTGTGTATGTATCTCGCATAATTTAGAAACGCTTAAACGCAGAAAGTTGAAATTTTGTTTGTAAGTAACGTCTAATTGTACATCCTTCCTTTGTAATATCATATATTTTAAGAATACTCTTTACTCATTTTGTTCTGTTAAATTAACTTAAATTTTTAGAATCAACACACTGTCTGCGAGACATATTTTAGTTCAATTCTATTGCTTCACGCCATTTTTATATGATTATTACTGCCCAACCACGGATTGCATGGAATTTTCAAACGTCCAGATAAGACGAATCTGTGTGAATAAGTTTGAAAAGTAAAAATTTGATGCGCGTATTCCGCTCATTGGAATGAGACTCTGCTTCTGCAAAAACTGACATCATTAAAAAATAATAGATTTGTCCATTTCCGGATGTAAAATGGATGTTTGTCTTTCCATACAATCCGTGGTCAGACAGTACAGCTGGAGTTTCAGACGGCAACAAAAACATAAACTTTCTTTGAAAGAGCTTTTCTCCATACCTGATATGTCTTCATTTTTTTAAGCACACATTAATGAGTATACGCCCCCATTTTATCATAGTTATTAAAGAAATTAGATTATGTAAAAGTAAATTTTCTCGCTTTCTTTGGTTTTAATCACACTTAGGTGACTGTTCTCCTACACTGTAAAAAAAATCCGTAAAATTTACGGAAAAAAACTGTCAGCCAGGACGCCAGTTTTCTTCCGTTTATTCTACAGAAATCTTCCGTATTTTTATTATTTATTCAAGCTGATTTATTGTTTTATGAAGATTAAAAAATTAAACTATACTTTCATAAATCCATTTCAATATTTACTATACTACTACGAAATACATGTATACAAAGGTAAATTTCCGAATATGCCTCTGTAACAGATGACAAAAAACACAATAATAAAATATTAATTAGGATGCAATGAAATGGAAGTTGCAAACGATTTAAGACTTACTCGCTTTAAATAAATATAAGATCAAAAACTCGAGCGCGAGAACCAAAATCCAAACACGCGGGCGAAATTTCGAAGATTCGAAGAAAAACAAAGTATAACCGGTTACAGATTCAAAAAAACAGAGAAATCCTGTATTTCATTACGAACAGTTTTTTTCTGTAAAAAATACGGATAACTTCTTCAAAATTTACAGTTTTTTTTACAGTGTACCTGTATGCAAAAATAATAGATTTAAAAGGGGAAAAAGTGTTAAAACAAAGTAATTTCTTAACAATCGTAAATAAACGTTTAATTTAAGCTCATTTAGTTAAGAATGTGAGAAGCAAATCACAGAAACAACGGGGTAACTCGAAAAAAAATAGTTTTTTTTTGAAAATTTTTGTTTGAAAGAAGACATAAATACGTCTAATTAAATAAAACTTTAGTAGTAAAAAAAAACATTTACCCGCATTTAATTTTTGATAGTATCACAAAACTCATTAAACAACAATAATTCACTTTTCTTGAAGCAGCTGACTTCTAGCTACCTAGTTGTTGTATCCTCCTGATATATTTATGATATATTATATATCCCTGATATATTTGTGAAGGTATCGTAAGTAAATATGAATATTGATTGCTTAAAGCAACTTTGAGAAAACCAAAAAAAAAAAGTGCATATGGCTTAAAGGTCTTAAAACCCTTTTTTTAATACTATGTTTTAATTTGTTTCATCATTATTGCGCAAAAATACAAACACTTCACATACTTGTAATGACACTCATAAATACGTCTCTTTCTGAATACAGTAGAAAAGCATTTAAAATTTGAAAATAAAATCGTAACAAGAAATGATTGAAAAATTGGAAAAAAAATTGAATTCCAATAAATCGTGTTTAAATCAGCAAGAACGAAATTCGAGTTAAAAACTGAAATCAACTTCTCACCAATATACGTGATTTTCTTTGAAAAAATATACTAAGAGAAAAAAAGGGGGTCAAAATAAAAGAAACTCTGTTTCTTAATTGCTGAGGAAAATCGTAGTTGTTTTTCAGCCTCTTTTTGAGAACGGAATGCAATTACATAAAGCTTTTCTCTCGGAAAATATAATGGAAAACACATTGTACCTTTTCGCTGCGTGCTCAAACCAAATCTTCTTGCACGTTTAATTTGAAGGCTAGATATTTCCGGGCTCAAAAAACACTGAAAATCTAATTTCCTCAGGAAGAAAAATATTATTATTTATTATGTCTGCATTTAGATTATGCTATTATGTTATTTGGTTTTTATTTCCAGTAGGTGTATGCGCTGCGCGACCAAACCTTTGCTTCTAAAATCCAATTTCAAAGTGAAAGTTTCTGTTTTATTATTATTTTTATTATTATTATTTTTTAATTTCAACTATAAACTTCAACTGGCGTTGGAATAAATAATGAGAATTAGGTAATTTAACATAGATCTGTTCTTAAAAATTTGTGACTTGGGGCTTGCTGATTGGATGATTAATCTGTTACTTAGATTATCATCCTTCAGCAAAGAAATAAAGTTTGTGTCTGCATGTTTTTTTTTTAAAGATTTTTTAGTTTGAAGTACAAGTATATATATACAATAGGATAACTGAGTTATCCGGTTAATATGCCTTTTAAAATGTCACACATGTAGATTTGTGATGAGATGTTTATCACATTAATCGAATGCTTAACTTAAATATGCATGTGTTTATAAATAAGTAAATGTATGTATACTCGAGTATTTCGAAAAAATGCAAATATGTATATGCATGGTTTTTCAGTTAGATGTTTTAGAACAATTCAAAGAGGAAAGGGACAGGATAACGTATATGTACGTTTCATAGTGCGCAAGGCTGTGCGATTTCGCAGGACACTATACGGGAGTTCAAAGATCTAAAAGTTTTCTCTTTGGGCCTTTCTATAAATGATGTCACATTTTTTCAACATTTTTGACCTCCAATTCCCTTTTTGTTTTAAAGTTTCACACTTTACCCCTCTCTCCAACACTTTTTGTAACATGTCACGCCACTTTCCATCAACTAATAAAAAAAACGTGTTACCTCCCCCCCCCCCTCCGTCATAAACTGCAATTTTGCGAATCACCCTTCCAATCAAAGAGTACCATCATTTGCGGACATTCTCTTTGTGTGCTAAGAGCATTGAAAATTTTATTTTCCAAATCTCTTTTAAATATTTTAAGTGTAGTGAAATGAACTTTCTTAGTGTGATAAACAAGCAGACTCCTTTGCTTCTGCTGCGCAGTTTGGTAAGTACAAGATTTTATTTTTATTTAAAAAAAATTCATTGGTAAAAAGCACGTGAATGCAGGATTTGTACAATTTCTTTGCTTAAATTGCTTAACGTTGTGATTTTCTTTTAAACTAAGCTCTGTCAAAGCCTTTAGTAAGTAGGGGAAAAGGGGGGCACATGTGAACATGATGTTTTACTGGATAACGTCAAGCAAAAAATCTGAAAAAAAAAATAAATCTGAAAAGCCAGTTTATGTTATTGTGGTGACAGCTTCTTTGTTTTAGCAGGTGCTGATGTAATTTTATCGCTATCTTCTTCGTGTAAAAACATATTTTATACTATCTAATAAGTTAAATTTAATTATTACAAACCATTCTATGAACATTCACGTAAATTTATGCCAATGTTTAAATTTTGTAATTTAATTAAAAATTCTTTATTTTTGAAAATTAGTTCTAAGGTAGATGCCGGGGCACTTGTGAACGCATGTAGGGGCACATGTGAACAGCTCCTACATCCTCTCGACAAATATAAATATTAGTGTAAGCTTATTATAAGTGTTCTAAGAGATGTAGAGATTTATAATTACTATTTTGCTGCGAACAGTTTGTAAATTTATTGTCAATTATTATTACACACCTGCTAATTATTTATTTAATTATTTTTTATGTTTTTAATTCGTTAATTACTAAATAGTTGGCTAAACATTTAGTGGTATATAATATTTACAAGGAAAAAAAAGACAAGATATTTTTCTTGAACTAAAAACTGAAGTTTAGAAATTTTTTTAAATTCATCATCATATTCTGTATGAAGCTTAAACAGACTATACAACAAGAATATACATTGCACAATAAAATATTCTTTATATTCTCATAAGATTTTTTCTTTTCGATCCATTGATTAGAACATGCTATGAAACTTTAAAATTTGACAGTGAGCAGAGTTCTATAATTCAGATTTTTTTTTTCTTAATGACAGCTACTGTAAAATTTAGACTGACACAATATAGGTTATAAACCCTTGAATGTAATTAGTATGTACGTATATGCTTCATTATAACGAGTTTTTCGTTGAAATATGATGCTCATCCTGCATTTTTTAATAGTGTTCACATGTGCCCAAAGCTTGTTCTCATCTGCTCCCCGATAGGGGCAGATGTGAACAACTGAAGACATTTTTTAAAAATTCCATAAACTATAGAAATATTTTTTTAAAAAATCTGAAAACAATCCATGGCACAAAGAAAAGATTATTCAATCATGGTGACCCTTTTTCTGTGAGAAATTGAAAATATTTTCTGAGAAATTAAGAAATGAAAAAAAAAAAAAAATGTTCACATTTGTCTCCTTTTCCCCTATTCAATGGGAGAGATTTTGAGCTTTTAAATTGTTGCACAACGTCCTCTACTGCATAAAAAAAAGCTATTTCCGTCCGTACAGTTCGATATGCTTCAGAATCCTCATCATGTTCGCAATCCCTTTTTGAAATTAACCTTCCGGTTGGCGCGTCCTAGATCAACATCCAAGGTCTTGCGTATTTCTTAGGTGCTGTACAAAAATGGTGTTAGACTTTTTTGACCCTCTTTTTTACAAAGTGTCACACTTCACCATACACCTCCTCCCCCTTTTGTCACGTGTCACGCAAGTTTTTATCAACCTATTCTTATAAAAAGTGTATGATTACACATTTTTTGTTACACCCTCCCTTTCCTGTGTCACAAACTCATAATTTCACGAACCCCTCCCCACTGAAAGCGGTTGTGGGCAGCCCCTTAGATGTACTATTTCAGACACTTAAATTTTTGCATACCTCACAGCTGAACCTCGTTAATCCAGTGCGCTTGTCATTTCGGCTAATGATTTTTTAACGTCAATTATTTGAGTCAAATTTAAAATCTAAAAGTCGCATTAAAATACCTCAACATACTTCTATGCAGTACATATTTTTTTAAATTCAGACAGTTTGAAAATCAGATATTGCCAGCTATTTAAAGTAAAAGTTCGAAGCTATCCCAAATTACAACATCCTATTGTACCTTGTGACACATCCTGTTGTACTATGGGAAAGTCTTCATGATTCAGGAAACAGCCATATACTTGAACCAATTTTGCACCAGGAAAAAAAAATCTTTTTATGATAGTGAATTAAATCAGGAGTGATGAATTATGAATTATCATCTAACATTAAATGTGCTTAAAAGACTACATAAGATTAGAACATTGTTCCATGTTTATAAACATATCTTAATTACTAAGAACCATGTATATGTTGTACCTTCGAACGTGTCCTGGGGTACAAAATGTCTGACTGTCCCGAGGTACAATCACCACGTGGTTTAAGAAAAACCAAAATAATGGTCAATGTAGACCCACTATCATTATTTTCTCATAAGCAACATATTTAAAGTACTTCTCTTTTTATAACAAAATAAAATTCAGTTGATTGAATTTTCAAATGCAAAGACAGAAAATGAAATAAAAATGAAGAAAATATTTACTTTGAAGTCATGAAATTTTCTTTCTCTCACAAAATCGTCAATTTTACTCACTTGATGCTGATTTTTACTTTGACGCCATTTAGTGGTGAAGGTTATTATTGTATTGGATATTACAAAAACATGGCTGCTAAAAACAAATTATTAGAAATTAGCAGTGTTCCAAGGTACAACACTATCCCCTTAATATATTAGATATTTGATGCTATTTTTGTAAGACCTTGTCGCATTCGATTTGCCATTTATAGGACATACTGTGAAGTAACGTTTAAACTTATTTCTCGGAACTTTTTCTAAGCAACCTGTAACATTTTAGATTAAAAATAATACAATAAGTAAAACAGCAGACACTTTCTTAAACATACATGCGTATCTCTCAGGTACAAAAATCTGATGTGCGGACTATTATTGAGGTCAACACGTTTTAAATCTTGACAATAAGTAAGTCTAGGGGAGGGGGAAGAATAGCTAAAGTCGGAAGTTCGTAGCGCTATATCCTGAAAAGCAACAAAACAAAATTACTACCTCTTAGCGTGTTTCTTACATACACGTGCCTTCCGGAAGATAAAGTAAAATTAGTGATATTAATTTTTTTCGTGACACATTTTATTTGTTTTTCTCTTTATTCAAAGTACTACTTTAAACCGAAATCTGTAAAGATTCGCTCGTGCTTGCTGTTTTCTTTTGTTAAGGAAACACTTTTCGATTAACCACTATGTAGGTTTTCCGGAATAGTCACTATTAATGAAATTCGGAATGTGCGATGTATGAGCGCAAAGCTAGAAAACGAAATTCTTCTCCTGAGATTTATTTCCATTAAAGTGTGAAAGGCTGGATATACCCTCAGGAGTCTTCTGGACGAACCATGTCTCACCCTTGAGGAAAAGGACTGATTACGTTTTCACCTCTCCCTCGTGGTAATTGATTGCTGCGAACGGAAGTCTCATTAATTTGACGACCCAGGTCGTCCTCCAATTTTTATTGATTTTCTACATTTTCCGATTCAGACACCGTTGCTTATTGACAAAACATGTCGTTATCTTACATCAAGAATGATTTTAATTGAATGCGGGACATTAGCACAATTTTACGTTTTGCACCTTAGAACGTATCTTAGGAAATGGAAATTTGTATACATGTTGTCAGTTTTCCTATAATTACAACTCAACTCTACAGTTACTCCATCATACTTCTCAGGGGGTAAGCTTGCTTCAAAAATTTTATGCATCAGTAACTAAATTTAAAAACCACTGAATGCATGGATATTTTAATTAATGTTGTTTTTCAAAATAGTACAAAACCTTTGACTAATTAGTATTTAATAGAATTTTACATCACAACAGCTCTACATTTTTGAAAAAAAAAATCAAGTTGTGAAAAAAATACATTTTGCTAAGCAAAGTTGCCGTAACAATGCTGCGAGCTCTTACTGGTGTGGCTACATTTACTTTAGCCTCCAGTTTGTTGGGCCTCTCAGTTTCAATAAGATGACATTCTGCAACTAACCAGCTCGGTTATTGTTTATTCCAGACTAGGGAGTCCACCTAGTTTCAAAGGGCATGACAGAGTTGTAAACATAAACCATAAATATGATCGATAAATAAGGTAAGAAGAAACGAATGCTTTGCTTCACTAGCTAATAAGCTTGTTGCCGTTTCTTGTTGCTAATTGCATTACTCATAAGCTGAACATTCCATTAAGTTACGTACAAAGTATTGCTCAACACAATAAGTTTCAAACACAAATTCTAATTAGATGCTTTGATAGAAGCTAGTTTACAGTGAATGACATTAAAGAAAAAAGTAAAAATGGTATTTTATTAGTTAATGATATTCATACGCGTATCACAAAACAACTATATCAAACAACTAGTCTTCCTCACACTAACTGGATTATAATTCTTGCTTATTAAACTTCTAAAAAAAAAACCTAGTACTATTTTTTCTAAACGTACATGAAGCACGTGAACATCCCTTTTTTTGCACATATGTGCAGATTTGTTGCGGTATAAATCGTATCCTAAGTTCGTATTTTTTTATTTGTTGAGTTAAGGCTAGTTAAATGAAAATTTACGTAATTAAGCGCACAAAAGAGCAATAAAGTTTCCGAAGCATAATTAGTGTTAACTACAAAAGTTCCTAGTTTTGGGATGGAAATCATTCCTACTTCCATGGTTTTTCAACACAAGCTCGTTTTTTGCACTGATAAAGAGGTTTCAATTCTCACCGAAGTAGGGGTCTTGGATGTTAATTTCTTAAATTTATGTGTTTAATCAGCAGTTCTCTTGCTACACAAATTGTTCTTTTTTTCTTCAGAGAATTACCCACAGAAATTATCTTTTTTTAAAAAATAAAAATCTCTACTCTGAGAGTTCAGGACCAAATAATATGAGAATTAAAATTTAAAAACAAATCAATCAAGCTGTAACCACAGTTACCTGTTAACACGCTCTTCGATTATTTTCTTAAAATCATGCCGGGGTTAACGAACATACCTCTGTCAAGAACGGAATTAAATATCTTCTGTCAAGAACAAAATCAAATGTTTTCTACCATTTAGGGTGGAGTCATGACAACTTCATCGAAGTTGACACGAGAAAAATTATAAGAACAATAAAAAGACTCGCAGTCGGGATTCCTTGCCAAAAAATGGCAGAACAAAACGTCAGAGCCAATTATGTTGATTGTATTAATGACTGTATTTGACTGATTATTATTTTTATTTATAACTGCCCTTACAAGATCGGAAGGACCCTGACAGCCCATGATATGTAATGTCTTTTTATGTCTGGACTGATGTACTTAGCGATGTCATCCATTCCGATCACGAATCTTCCTTGAATCAGGGATACGTGCAGGGAATGCTTATTATAATTGTTTTTCTATCAGGGCTTCTCTCCGTTTTGATAGTTTGTGAATTAGTCTGTTTACTTCCGTGTTTTGTCCGTTTCGCATTGTTTAATTTGGTTTTCAGAACAGCCAAAAAATTAAATTAATTTATATATACTTTTTAAGTTGAGATGCTCGTGTAACTTCATTGGGGGAAGTGAATTTCTTTTAAGAACCTGGTTAATCATGTCAAATATATGCAGTATTAGCTGTTTTTTTATGTGTTATTTTGCAACAGCTGGTCACACAAAATTAGCTCACCAAACTGTAGTGTAGGATATGGTTATTAAAACTGTATTTCTATCAGGGCTTCTCTCCGTTTTGATAGTTTGTGAATTAGTCTGTTTACTTCCGTGTTTTGTCCGTTGCGCATTATTTAATTTGGTTTTCAGTACAGCCAAAAAATTAAATTAATTTATATGTACTTTTTAAGTTGAGATGCTAGTGTAACTTCATTGAGGGAAGTGAATTACTTTTAAGAACCTGGTTAATCATGTCAAATATATACAGTATTAGCTCTTTTTTTTTTAATGCGTTATTTTGCAACAGCTGGTCACACAAAATTAGCTCACCAAACTGTAGTGTAGGATATGGTTATTATAACAGTTTTACTACCAGGGCTTCTCTCCGTTTTGATAGTTTGTAAATTAGTCTGTTTGCTTATGTATTTTGTTTGTTTCGTATTTTTAATTTGATTTTCACTGCAGCTAAAACACTAAATTTATTCAGCAATCACGATTGCTTATTGTTCTCACTTGACAGTCCTTGATGTTCCGGTTCCTTTTCAGCTTGGACCAGGCCTGCAGCTCCACCGGCGGCGGCGCGGCTGGTCCTGAGCACTGTCCCCCGGAATCCACTTTTGCTGGGCGGTGGCGTCCATGTCCTACACACGCATGCTCATACACAGTCGCCTACGCGCGCACGCCTTTACACACATACACACGCCTACGTGCACACACGTTAGCCTACACACACACGCACACAACTATATACACGTAAGCACCCAGGAGGAGGAACATGCTTGGGCGGGGGAGCCATTTCTAGAAACAATAACTCTAACCAGTAGAGTCTTGTCGCAACTCGTGATTGCGAAAAACATAATTTGAATTCAAAGTTTCGGAATTCAATTTAGAGTTAGTTTTTTTTATATATACCCTCTTTTTTGTTGAGATGTTGGGTTATCTTCATTGAGGGTGACATGAATACTTTTTAAAAACCTCCTTAATCATGATAAATATAACTATAATTAGCTTTTCTTCCCTTGAGATGCTATTTTTCAACAACTAATCACAAAAAATTAGCTCACAAAACGCTAGCGATAGCTCTCTGTTTTCATAGTTAGTGAATTAGTCTGCTTACTTCTGTGTTTTTCCCGTTGTGTATTATTTAATTTGATTTTTTGTAGGGTAGACCGGGGGCACATTTACAAGGGTTTTTTTTCAATGAATTTTCTAATTTTTATGTTTGAACCTAGGAAATTTTAGACATTGTGGTTTTGTGAAGCAGTTAATGAAGTCAAAATTTGTATATTCAGTTGTTGCTCACCTTGTGTTTTTAACCGTAAAAAAAAGGTTTTTTGAGTCCAAGTCGGTTGCATAAATTTGCCCCGAACACGGGCACGTTTACGCATTAAAAAAAAAAAAAAAAGATACCAAAAAGAAAAAGTAGGAGTAAGATATTTAACCAAATTTAAATATTTTATTTCTCTTAAAACACTTTTTAAAAATAAGAAAATCTCAAATAATTAATTAAAGAACATTTTATAGTCCTAAAATCATTGGACTTATTGTTAATTAAAAACAGAAACTATTTAGTCATTTTCTTCATCACTGTTAGATTTTACTAACAAAAATAAAGTATTTACGCATACTTGTCATGGGACTGCATTTTGACATCTAAGACATGGAACCCTGTCTTGTCGTTTTTTTCCGTTGGTTGTGTGCTTTCAAACAACAGATGTAGGAAAAATTTTCTACTTCGTAAACAGAATCGTTCATCATCCACGATCATACGTTCACGAATCGTATTCGAATCGTGCGTATGATTTAGTTTGATTTTCATTAAAATGAAAAATGTATTAATTTATTGTTCTTTTGTTAGGATGTTAGAGCAAGTTAAGTTGGGATGTTAGTGTTTCTCTTGAAGATTTAGTTAATTGCGATTAATTGCCTGTACACCTGTTTGTGTAAGAGAACAGAGTTTCAACCAAGAACACGCTTAAATAGTTGTTACATGAAACGGGTTTTCGTATTATTAGAGTCATCTAGACCAGTTTCACAGTAAGGTATATAAACCTTAAAACATTTATCAATCCAGTTTTGAGTGATTTTTTTTTTACATTTTTACGTATGAAGAAGTCAAAAAGAGATATTTTGCGGTTTAGGTTTTCGATAAAACTTTTTTTGAGTATAAAACAAGTAGATAAATTTTACAAGGCATTTGCCAGACACAACTTAAACATCTGTGTGTGACCTTATTTTCTGTATTTCATGATCTCTAAACGAAAATACAACGTAATACGGTACTTTATAAGCAGTGTTGTGCAACAGGTTTAAATGCCTGTCAAAATGCCCTTTTCTGGCTCCTTAGTCTTACACAGAATTATACAGTGTGTTCCGTTTTAACCTGCAAGACCTTTATTTTCACAACCATTACCCCTTCTTCCAATCGCAAAAGTGTTCAAAATCAGATGCAGAGTTAAGATATGTAAAGTTTGAATTGAAAATAAAAATTAGACAAAAAATACAATAGTTAGCTTTTTATACGGGCTCCAGGTCCCCTAACTTATATTTAAGGAAATATAATTTCCATTGATAAAACATTCCAGGACAAAAAGTTTCAAATTAGTACGACCAATATTCACCGTGATATGAAACGCAGCGTTTTGCGATTTACACTACTTTTGACTCGCCGTCAATAACAGCTTTTGAGGGAGAATATAGCGGTTAACAAGTGTTTAAAATTATATATATTGATAGAGTGTTGTTTCCAAATTGTGCGAGGGTTTGTAGTGTGTTTTTGCGTATCACGGCATAACATTTGCATTAATTTTTGTATACCAATGAAAAATATAAAAGCCTTGTTTTTCTTACTTTGACGACCTGTCATTCTACTGAAAGAGCGATACGTTCCAATCCTATCTTCTGTATGGTCCCTTAAAATTTTAAACTGGAATATCTCCTTGAGTTTTGGTCGCACAAATCTCAAGTTTTTTGTATCAGTAATAGTTTTCAATGGTGATTATTTCTCTAAACATTAGTTAGGGAATCTAGGGCCCGTATAAAAAGTTAAATTTTGTATTTTTTGACGAATTTTATTTTTGCTTTAAACTTTCAATAGCTTAACTCTACATCTGATTTTGAACATTTTTGCAATTGGAAGTATACATTTAGGTCTAACGGTTGCGAAAATAAAGGTCTTGTAGGTTAAAACGGAACACCCTGTATAAAACATTTATTCGTTTCAATTTTGAATCTCATTCAAGGCCCCAGAGATCGTGGGTAACCCTCGCAATTACAACAGTTGCGACAAAGTAAATTTGCCTTTGTTTATAAGAAGCATTTGTCAAAATTACGTTTATAAATCCAAATTCCAAATCTCAAAAACATTGTTTGAAACAAATTTTTTTTTGAACAAATTGACGGAAATAAAAGCCTAAATGTGTTTTAGAATCATAATCATATGTACCTCCTCCTTTTTCAATCATGTCGCGATTAAGTCTGCACGCGTGTCTTCCACGTCAAAACAGTTACTAAAATCAATGGTAAATATTTTTCTTTACTTCGCACTTCTTGCACTGAAAAACGTAAGCATATATGATCGAGAAAATTTCATGTCATAATACAATATAAATTTGATATCATAAAATTGCTTTTTTTTTTTGCTGTCAGTGATATAATATGAATGTCATAAACTATTACATAAGTCAGGGTATTTCTTTTTAGTTTTGTGCGTGTAACTCTATTCCTTTGAATTTCCACTTTATCAGATTTAAGTCAATCAATTACTGAATAAATCACATTAGCGGTTTTGACATATTAGTATGAAATCATGACATGTCAAGCTAAGATAAAAGAGAAACTGTGCATGACAGGAACAGCTCATATTGCGTGTCTGATATTTTCTACGTCTCCAAAAAAAGATAATTTTATGACACATTCCAAAAAGGATATTTTTAAAGACATTTCTATTAGCCATCCGCTTACCAAATATTAATTTTCTCTGTATCTTTCTTTTTTATTATTGAAACAGAAGTATTTTTTGGGGGAAAACAGTATTTTTTTTCTTAATTTTGAAGATTCACAATATAACTCTTCATGCTTTACACAGTATATCACGAGGCTTACAGATGTAAGTGGTGAACATCCCACAAATATGTTTGCAACATAGCAAAAGCAACGAGGAAGATGACAGAAGGAAAAATGTGCAGCTTACAAATTTAAGTAACTAACACATGTGTGAAACTATTAAAAAAAAATTAACGGTTTTGAAAGCTATTTCCAAAAATGACAAACCAGGAGGCATCAGTACACATATATGAAAGCAACATAATGAATATACGCAGCTTACAAATTTAAATGATAGATAAAATTACAAAAGATTTGCAGCTTTTTAAAGCGCTTTTTTACTTATATTAAAGCTAAAATTTGGCACAGAATTAGTTCGTTGCATAGGGGAGAGCACCTCGAAGCGATTTTTCGAAAATTCGATTTTGTTCTTTTTCTATTCCAATTTTAAGCCCATTTTACCGAGCGAATTACCATTACATGGACGAGCAAATGAACGTAGCATATTGGAGGGAAATCATTATCCATTATTTGTAAATATACAGGCGAACCAAATGACCTTTTAATTTTCCACTACGGGCAAAGCTATGCGGGTACCGCTAGTAAAAAATAAAGACAAACTAGGTGGACATAGTAACAGTAAATTTTGTTTTGAGAAAAAATAACTTGTTCTGCGTGGAAACGAAATTGAGTCTTTAGTTAAAATTTGTAATTTGCGCGACATTTTACCTGTTGACTTTGTCAACTAGATAAATTAGGCTTTCTAGAACAATTAGCACTTTTTAATACTAGTAAACTTCAGAGAACCACGAAGAAAAAATATTTACTGTAATGTAAGAGCAGGAAATTTTGACAACACTATTCAGTAATAGTATCTTTTGCTATTGTTTCCTGTTTATAAAAAGTGGTTTATTTCTAACGCTTAATTACCTGTTAGGCATTTTGATGACGATAAAACCACGGTCTAGCAAATTTTTGCTATCCTTCAACAAAAAATGAAGGAATGGTTTTATTGATCTACATAGCCGTATTTGTCACATACAACTTACTACAGCATATACCGGCAAGGATGATTTCTACTGAAACAATAATGAAGGAACTTTCATTAACTTTAAATGTATTCATTACAAACCTTCAATATAGTGTAAAATGCTCAAAAGAAGTATTTTATATAGCTTATTTGACTTATTTTAATGAATTCATATTTCTTCTTTTTTTAAAACTTGTGTTAGAATCTTCTTTAAAACAAATAACTGAATAAAAAATTACTGCATTAATAAAACCCAGAATTGTGTGAACACATTTTTTAAAAATATTCCAAATCACAGTTCACATCTGTGTTTTTCACATATTTTTCAATTGATAAAATGTCGAACATAATCGTGAATTAACTAAAAAAAACATAAATTGCGTAAAGATGTTTAACCCCATAAGAAAAGCTTTCTTGCTGTATTTTTAAAATATTTTCACCAACTATTTCAAAAAGTCTTAGTAGATCAGTTCAATTTGAACTTTTTTTTTCTTTGGCTGCTAATATCATTTAATTTTATGCATGTCTTATGAGATTTGTCTTATAAATCTTTTTTTTTGTTAAACAAATTAACAATATTTCATCAGCATTACAATTAAGCGTATTAAGCAAGTAATTTTAAGCAATTATTTTTTTCTGTCATAAATTTTTTTAATCAATTATTTAGTACACAGGACTACAATTTATATTTGTAAATAGAAAGCAAAGCACTTATAAAAAGTTTCTCTAATTGTTTATGAAAATTTTGAGAGAAGGCAAAAATAAGGATATTAAGAAAAAAGGGAGTGAAAGTCCATTTTAAAACTTTCAATTTCGAGTTATTTTAACCAAGTCAAAAACACACTTTCAATAATAATTGTATACATTGCGGAAAGAAAAGTGAAAAAAAGTCACATTCCTAGCAGATAGACAACTACATTTTCTCCTTTCCTACGGCTAAAAAGCCAAAGCATGTAAGGATATATAAAAGGTGGATGAGGTGGATGAATTTACGAATAGAGCTCAAGGGATAAAAAATTGTCTACGTCAGCCTTTAAATGTCCCCACCAATCGATTACGGCAGTTGCAAGAAAATAGGAAGTAATACGACAGCAGTGGGTGTTTTAATTTTGTTCTGCTTTTTTCCTGTATTTTACTATCTATTTCTCGAAATGGTTTCTTATTTTTCTCCCAATTCCAGAGAGATTTTTTGTATGCACTTATATGCTACGGTTCCCGACGGAAATAACTTTTTGAAACCAGCAAGAATCTTCCTACACACCAAGATCTTGTTTTGTTGCTGTTTATGTAATAACTGAGCCAAGATTCAGACGCATACCACCCTGTTTCCTTTTTTTTTGTCATTATTATTATTTTTTCAATATTTTCTTTTGTCATTCTGTTTTTAACGGTTTTTTCCCTCTTATTGTTCCTTGTTTCTAGTTTTGCTTTTTTTTTTGCCGTAGAGATTTGGGAAGGTGTTCGGAATTTTGGCGGCTCTCCACGGTTGCAGTGACCGAACTCCGAAGACAGAAAATTTTGTTGCTTCGTTATTTTATTTTCTCTTGTTATTTCCCAAACGGCGTTAAAAAGAAGAAAGAGGAAGACCCATAAAAATAAAAAAAAGTAGAAAAAAGAGTCGAGAGAGTGGATAGCGCGCTTTTTCTTTTATGCACCGGAAATTTTCGCAACGTAAGCCAAAAAGTGATTTTGAGACATAAAATGAAGGGAGAGAAAAAAGAAATCTTTAGTTGCTCAAAGATGCATTCGTTTGATTCCATTGTGTCTTTAGCAGACAAAAGGAACATTTTCGTGGAAAAGATTCCATTGTAATAAATGTTGGCCAATAAAATGGAGCCATTTATTTTATCTAATCACTATTTGCATCTAAAAGAATGAAATAATTTATTCGAAAGAAGATCTAAAGAGAATTATTTTGTGATTAATTGAAAAAGTTTCGTTGAGGTTGATAAACACCCGAACGTGATAGTTTAGAAAAATACATTCCATTATGGAAATTAATTGCCATCAAAACGTATTTAATCCTACATCATAAAAAAGGTCTTTTAACAATTATGATTTGTTTTTTAAGTAATTAGTAAACTTTTGATTTATGAAATTTATCATTAAAAGAGGAACTGAATTTAAAAAACATACATTCTTTATTAAGAGAAAGCTGCTGAAAAGAAATACTTATTAGCTTACAGAGCTGTTTTATATTTTAATTAAAGCAAATGTAATTATATTTTGTCCCACGATGTCTGCTTTTGTGTTTTGCATTGCTAGTTAAAGAACTAAAAATTATATTTAGAACAATATTTTTTTTTTTAATGAATGAGCCCCTTTTTAAAGAATAATTTCCGTTAAAACATCAGACATATTTTGCAATAAGAATTCAATTTTTATATTATTAGTCTTTATATAGCAATTTATTACTTTTTCGGGTTCTTAAATTATAAAAATCTTTCATCACATTTATACGATTTTCTTGTATGCAGATGAAACGTCCTTTTATTATTACTTTATTAATTCATATTTTTCTTAATTAAAAAAAAATCTCACATGCTTTCATTATTTTTTTTCTATGTAAGTGAATTAAAATGATGAACGTACTTTCAACTTCTTTTTCTGTTATTGTAATGGCTATATTTATGATAGAAACATTATTATATATTTTTAAAGTGATAGTGCACAACGTAAGTTTTAATTCATGATTGGTTTTCTTTTAAATGAAAAAATATTTTTCAGATGAATTTAGAACAAATCATTATTTTTATCAACAATTTCGTAATAGCGTTGAATTCTGATAATGATGGTTTTGGATGTTCATGGGCTCTAGCAAAAAAACATACACATTAGTAAATACTTACAATACACCACCAGCTCTCAGTTATTCCATCCGAGGACTGCAGTTTCGTGCTTTTTAGCACTCATCAGTCCGTAATCAGTCCGTAATAGGAATCACATGAGCTGGAGGCGTAAAACCTCTTAAGGGAGCCAAGAGAGCCAAACAAACTGGTAGCTAATGCAGAATTAGCAAACCAGATGAGCGACCGCAGCAATGGTGCGGTTCAACTCAAAGATTGATATCAAAGCGTGGTATTTTGCCTGAGCCCTGGCTTTAGGGTTGCAACTTACTACAAAATACCATGCTTTGCCCTCAATCTTTGAGTTGAACCGCACCATTGCTACAGTCGCTCATCTGGTTTGCGAATTCTGCATTAGCTACCAGTTTTTTGTCTCTCTTGGCCCCCTTAAGAGGTTTTACGCCTCCAGCTCATGTGATTCCTATTCCGGGCTGATGAGTGCTAAAAAGCACGAAGCTGCAGTCCTCTGTTGGAATAACTGAGTTGGTGGTGTATTATGAGTATTTCTGCATTAGCCCTGGCTTTAGGGTGTAACTTACTACAAAATACTTTAGTGAATGTTTTTTTTTTCTTTTTTTTTTTCACTTAACAGTGGCTTTGAAAAATGAAGTGGAAACCTTGCACATGTATTACAAGTTCAATAACAAAAGCCGGTAACATGAAATCTGCATCTAAGAGTTATTCGCAAAACACTCTTTTGCGTAACTGAAGAACAGAAATATGTAACAAGAAGTACATATGCGTTGTAAATTGGTCGAATTGCGTTACATACTACATAGTGTCAAATACGCCAATGATAACCCCTGTTCTATCTAATTACAAGCTTAACAAAATTTTAAATCGCATTAAGATTTCCGATGATGAGATTTCCGTTTAAGTACAAGTTAACTTTTGAAAACCATTGGATTAAAACCGGAATACGGACAGGAACAGAATCAAACTAAAAACAATAATAGTAATAATAATTCAGAGAGCATTGTTTCAGCATAAAAAAAATCTGTGTATCCAACATTGCATAATATATAGCCTAGGGTGGTTAAAAAAAACTTTTTTTTTCGAGCTAAAGTCTAGTTCTCCCCCTCCCCTATTTTTGTTAGACTTACTAAGGGTATTATACTGTAAAAGTTTTAGTTTCTTACTCAAATTTTAACGGTGATCAATGACCCCCTTAATTTAACATTAGTCGTAGTACAGAAAATTGCACAAGTTTGGAAATATTTAATTTCCCTAGCTGTGTTTTTGTAAATAATTATTTTGGTACAATTTAAATGCATATTACCAGTGTATATTATAATATGTAGAATTGTTTTTTATATTAAATGTATTTTCCCCCCTTCCCCATATGTATGAAGTTTGAGGGAGGGGGTTGAGCACCCTCTTTTTGTTGAAATAGGTTGCTACAATTCTTCCTATCCACAAGTCTAAAAATATAGAGGAATGGCCCATTATCTATTAAAAGCATTTTTTTAAATGTAATTTTGAACCGTTGTTTTAAGTTACGTTTTTTTTTTTTTTTTGTTGTTTTATGCAAAGTATAACATCGGGATCACTTTAACAAAGAATAATAAGATGTTTAATCATTGGTATGGAATTTAAGTTAAGAAAGACCTTGAGAAAAAATATAACATTTAACAAAATGCAAGTAACGTGTGTTCCTGAAAAACACTATTTACTCACTATGAAGACATCATTTTTAATGTCCTACTGCAGCCGAATGTCGTCTGGGGGCAGTCGTTCACAAACGATTTGTACTGCTCCTTTTTTGATTTACGTTCCATAAGCTAATCAAAATGTTACCACAATCCATTATATGCAGCTGTAATCCAAAATTATTTGCTATATATCACATCTAAAGCTTCTGGATATGTCACTGCTTATGCAGCAAAAATGGATACATGGATTTTGATCCAGTTACGCACATAACTCTCTTGTATTTGGGTTAAGATGAAAAACAACTTTATGTTTTTCTTCTTCATAAATAGTTGGTTCGTATTGATACTATATTTTCTTTCTTTAATTTTTTTTTTTACTTATTTGTGTAGTTTTTTAAAAAAAATGCTTAGTGTGCGTCTTTGCATACTGATATTTTTATGATCTGTTTTTGCGGATCTATAGAATCGTATGATATTGCATAAAACTTAGTGTCAACTAAACAAATTTAAACTTATTTGAATACACAGCGCAGATATAAACCCCGAATTGAACGAAAGTAAATCAGGCGAACCCCCAATTTAAGATGAAAATTCAATTTTCGCTGTGAATTCTCTCACTCTACAAAGTAGCATTTTTATAAGCGTCATTATAACTGATTTTGGGTACACTGACCAGTGAATGAACGCTTTAGTGCTCTCACAATTGCATATACAGCTCCATCTTTGAAAAAAATCTATTAAAAGGTTAAAAGCTGTTGCACTCGGTACATAAAGTAAGCACATTTTACTTGTTACATGCAATTTTGTTTAAAAAGTGGGAGCTGTTTCACGGTTTTCTATAGGTTTTTGAAGACTTGAATTGGGAAACTGTCTGTGAATAAATACCCAATCAGAAGATAAACACGGCATTTTCTAGTAGTTTTCAGTATGGAAATGTATGGGAGGAAGTTACCACTGTAAATTCTTCTAGAAAAAAATGTTTGACCGAACTCAGAAAAAAAAAAAGTTGAGCTATTTATTAACGGGTGTGCGTTTATTCACTAAAAGGTCTACCCTTTTTTTCCAGCCAAACTCACGAACTTTTAGGATGAAACCTTTGAGTTACCCTGTAATACCTTTTGGCATGGGCGCGGCGGTTTAGTTATTTCCGTGCCGAGGATCGAACCCAGGCAATTTCAGGGAAAGACTGTGGTCCTAACCACTACTACAGGAGACTCTACTTCTGATATTGTGATGTAGAGCGTAGAACAATAATTACAATTTCTTTTGTTTCCAACTTTACTCAGAATTCGGATTTTGAACGGTTATAATTGCACAATTCCTTGAAAAGGATATTATAAAAAGTAGTTCAGTGAAGATCTTTCCAATGCGCTAAAATTAGAGATCTAAACGTGTAGGTAATTTAAGTAGCTAGTAGCAAATCTTTTAAAATCACATTTTATCATTTAAAAGGATTAATAGCTTTAGTTTTGTGTTTTCTGCATAACCTCATCACTCTAAGCATCAAAACTTCCTACTCAAATATTGTGCATTTAGAAGTTCATTCTCCAAAACTGCTTATTTCTTTTTAAACTACATATTACATGCATACAAATGCAATAAAAATAACTTTAAAAGCATATAAGTTGTAGTATTTAAATAAATTAATTTCTGAAAAGCTGTTTCAATGGTGTATGATGTAACGTAACTTCAAATACCAGATACGAAAATTTAAAGAGCTCATTGGAAGTAAAAAATTTAATATTTTATCATACAATACCCTTCTTTTGATAAACGTGTAGAATATTCATTGGAAAATCAGAATTTTAGATTTTATTTGTACCAGCTCCGTCAATATTTGCTAAACAAATGAATATTAACGTAGTTGAAACAAAAGATCAAAATGTTGCATAAGCTGTTTTGAAATAGTGAATACATATTATTGAAATAACATGATTATATTTCGAGGAGTTACATTTGGTAAAAAGGTGAATATTGACTGAGGAATAAAAAGATTGTTGAAAAACCTATGTCAAAATAATAATAATTATCAAATTATTAGAAATGCAAAGGTACACCAAAGCAAACCGTTTCGGATCTGTTAGAAGAAGATCTTTTACACGTGTTTTACTTCTGCTATTCAGTTTGACATTCAAATGATCTAATTTACCCCAAGTAAGTACTAGATAATGAAAGAATAGGAAACAAGAGCCTATTGTGTTCTTTGCCTGCTTCATATCAGTATATTACTGCTAATTTTAAAATTTTAATGCTAGTTTCTCAGGACAATTAATTTATAAGACAGTATATTACTGCCTATTTTGTAGTTAATTAATATTAAATTATTGGGACAATGCATTAGTGAAATAGTATATTACTTCCAATTTTAGAGTTTATTATTGTTAATTTTACGGTTTAAATTTGAATTTCAGCTACCAGTATAGTACTGGATAATCAACAGTTTTTTTTTTTTTTTTGCAGTGTACTTTGCTGTTCAATACACGCATCTGTCATAAAAGTTTATCTTTTACCCTTATTTTGTATAAGGTAGTATTGAGTTTGACAATTAAATGATCTAATAAGTAAATAATGGATCGGTGAATGAATGGAAAACAAAAGCAATTAATGATCTTATCTACTTCGTATTATTAAAAAAAAAAGTTGCCGTATTTCGTCTCCGAGCCTAATTGTTTACTTAAGTTTCTCTGATTGACACTAGGTGTCACTACCAATGACTTACTTTTATTGGTCGCTTTTAAGAGCACTATTTATTTTCGGAAGTTTCATAAGTCTAGCCCTCTGCGCTGCCGATTGAGAACTTTTTTTAAAAACGAGAGTAAACGTAATTCTATTAGTAAATGCTCTTTTTGAAATTATATTTGACACATAAGCTTTGGGTAAGCAACAAACTAAGTGACCTGAGAGCTTTGTTCCTTTCATGTAAAGAAGAAAGCCGCTATATTGGCGGATTGGATGATCCTATTTTTATCTCCCACCGAGATTCAAGCAAAAGACGATGATGCAGAATATTCAATGTGACAAAAAATTGTTTATCAAGAGCAAACATGGAGAAGTATAAAGGCGTTTCCCTGAATGCGCCTTTTAAAAACATAAAACGTACTTTAAGGAGAAAAAAAAATCATTTGTGACTTTGTTCATAGGGTTGAAAAATCAAACTTTCAATTGTTAGCTAAATATTTTGTACTAAAAAGGGTAATTTGTAAGCGTTTTTTTTAAATACAATCATCAATCTGTATCCATTATTATTATCTGGTTTTCAAAAAAAAAAAAAAAAAAAAAACTGCATCTTTTACAAGGTGTATTAAAAGGGGAACGAAAATAGGTTAACTATACTCAACTCTGATGAAAGTACAGTTAAAAAAAAAAGCAATGACGTATAACGAATTGTCTTTTAATGCATTCAAGCTTAAATACCAAGTATAGGTTTAGCTGTGGTGTTATATAGTATACATATATTTGGATTCATTGGACATAACATATAGTATTTGTAAACCAATAAACCGCAAAAGGAACAAAGTTTGGAGCTTTTACTCTATATTACTGCTAATTACATGGTTCATTAGTTATAATTTTTCATGGCAATTCAGTTATGAACCAGTATATTGTTGCTAATTTTACAGTTTAGTATTGATATTTTCACAGGAAAATTCATTTATAAGACAGTGTATTATTTATAACTAAAAAATCCCTCGTCAAGGTATGATGGGTGAAAATTGCTTCTACATTTGAACGCCGCAATTTCCTGTTTGGTGATATTTTCATACATAGTTGAAGATTTAACCCTAAATTCAGTAGATGAACCCTAAACTCAAGTAGATAGGGTTCATTAGTGGCCAATTTTACGTTTCTTCATGCTTCTATAATGAATCTTACCAGTAAAACCAGTTAAGTTACCAGATCCAGTTCAGTTCTGTCAAACTAAAGCATTTCACTCCTAGTCAAATATTAACAAAAAATATTATTAAATTGTCATTCTGTGGCACGAGTTTCATTGTTGATGACGTCAGCGTTACTCGACAGTGAATTCACTGTTATATATATATATATATATATATATATATATATATATATATATATATATATATATATATATATATATAAATAAGGGTGGTCCTTATTTATATGGGAAATTTTTTTTTCCGGAATTCAACAAGTGACTCCCCCTAGTTTTGTGACACTATAATAAAAAGTAATCGGTGCAAAATTTGAACTCGATCGGTCAATATTAACACGTGCCCCTAGGACGTTGAACTTTAACACTTTTGATAATTTTCCCACAAATTTTAAATTGAATAAGAATGAAATAGTGCTTTAGAAACTTTACCTTAATCGTAAACTTTTCCCAATGTATCTTATCGTGTGCATTTTTTTTTTCGATAGTCTTTGACTGTTTATAAAATACTAAATTGCTTTTGTGACTCATATTTGGTAAATTGATTGTGAAATTCTTCGATTATATGTGCTCCTCTTTCAGTTGTATCATTCACAACTTTCAGCATTTTAACGATATGTGTTCCCTTTAAATAGCTTCCTTTATTTTGCCAAGAATCACGATCAAATAGGAAAACATCTTTTGGTGTTTGTAACTTATCAAACAGTTTTATTGACTTGTAATTGATTCTATAAAGAGGAAGATCTTTACTAAGAAAGTATTCCAAATCATCTTCTGTTATTTGAAATTGTTTATGCAGTCATCAGACACGTCTCCCTATTCAGCAAGCATTTTTTTTTTGAAGTAGTCTTTTCCTATCTTCAAAGTTAATTCCTTCATCCAATACGGACAAAGCTACTAGTTCATCCCCTAAGTACCATAAGTGATTTATGAATTTTTCAATCACTGCTTCTACTGTATGTTTGTCATCATTTTGTACGCTGCAGGTTTTTTAGACACTAGACTTTATATTAATTTAAAAGACCTAGAATGGGTTGCTGCAAAAAACTATATCTTCATACAACATTTAACTGTAAAACAGCATTTACGGGCATTCTCTTCATGTAAAGTTAATTTGAATTGTTTCCTAAATATATAAATATTCAAACAATAAATTCCTTTTGCCCCCCATCTGGCTCACAGATAAGCTCCAGGTTGCCGAAAACATACACTGTAGGAGGGAGAATTTCAACAAGAAATATTATTACATGTTATGAGAATTCTCTGTAATATTTCTTAATTCCGCTTTCTACGAACAATAATATGTCATCAAATTCTTCTTTTAGAATTTAAGTGGTATGTGTACTTTTTGAATTTTGAAGCGCTTAAATAATGGAATATCGAGTCTAGAACTAAAAAAGGCAAGAACTTCTTGGCAAGAACACTGCAGTACGATTTCAAGTGCATGATGATAGCAATACAAATGCAATATATCACCGTTTAGCTTTTGTTCTAAAAAAATACATGCACAATTTATAGGGCCGGTATTGTAAGCACTCTGTATAAGACACTACAGCTTGAACAGTTAGCAGTGAGCTGGCAGCTCGAACATAAAGAGCAATCATCTAAGATATCAAATACAACTGAAGAAATATCTCAGAAATTCTTAGTAGGTGTTCAACATTTGGACCTGAAAGCTATCATGGTAAGCCTATCTTCGTTTTTTTCTTCTTACATCTGGATGTAGCTTTGTATCAGAGGGAATAACTAAAAAATATAAATTTAAGTTCATGAAATCTGATTTTACGTCTCGAAGATTTTTTTTTGCTCTCTTAAGGGATGTACGATTGATCATAAGGTTATTTGGATTTAAATTTACTGCATCTACATAGGCTATTAATAAATGAGCAGCATCTTTGTCCCTAATATGGCATTTGTCTAACATTGATGAAATGCGAGCAGATATCAATAGTTGTCAAGCTTTTTTGCGTTGTGGTACACCAGATATGGATAGATAACCATTTCGGTTCCTAAATCTCGTATATTGCAAGAAGAATTTGATGATAATAAAGGACATAGTACTGAAATAGAAGACAGTTTAAAGTATAAATTTTTACATTATTCCGATCTGGAATTTTTTAAAATTTATATTTGAGATATGGAAAATATAATTTAATTTTATGGTAGGGAAATTGAGTATTTTTCAAAATTTAAATTATAAGAATGCATAAACATTTAAGTATATAACTAAAGAGCAGCGAATTAAAATATAATTGTCATTACTTATATTTTTAGCATCGAAACCTAGTGACACTATTTGCCACACCTATTACATACACAGAAAATTTTCTAAATCAACACCCCCAAAGCCTGGAGGAGGCCATTTGTTATTGTCAAAAATCATTCAAAAATGGCCTAGGCCATTCATTAATGGCCTTTAGAATCCCTTGTGTCCATGTTTGTGAAAAGAAATGTTCCCCTGCCGCTTGGTTTGAAACGAGCACGAATAGCGGTATGCCTGTCTCAAGGCCATTGGTGTACATGTACCCTATGTAATATGGATGAATGTAAGAAAAATATTCTTACGTTTCATATTTAAAGAAATTTTGAACCTCAATGGATGTTGCTACTTCCAGACTAACAATTCTCTCACTTTTATTCTGTAAACTTAAACATGTTACAGAGGGTACTACGCCAATGTCCTTGGGTCAGGCATACCGCTATTCTGCGCTCGTTTCAAACCAAGCGTCAGGGGAACATTTCTTTCCACCGAGATGGACACAAGGTATTCTAAAGGCCATTAATGAATGGCCTAGGCCCTTAATTAATGGTCTTTAACAACAACAAATTGCTTCCCTCAGGCTTTGAGGGTGTTGCTGTTGCTTTACAAAAATTCCTATGTATGAAATAGCTGTGACAAATAGGGTCGCTTGATTTCAATGCTATAAATATAAGTAATGCCAATTATATTTAAATTCGCTGTTCTTTAGTTATAAATTAAATGTTTATGCAATTTTTAATTCTTAAAATATAAATTTTGAAAAATTCTCGATTACTCTAACATAAAAATATATTGTACATGTATTTTCCATATCTAAAATATAAATTAAAAAAAAAAATCCAGATCGGAAATGTATGCCTTAACTTAATTTCCTTCTATTTCAGTACTTAGTCCTTTATTATCATCACATTCTTCTTTCAATTCACGAGATTTACAAAACCGAAATGGGTATCTATCCAAACATGTTGAACATTTTTCTATATCTGGTCTACCACAACGCAAAAAAGCTTGACAACTATTGATATCTGCTTGCCTTTCATCACTGTTAGACAAATGCCATATTAGGAACAAAGATGCTGTTCATTTATTTACAACCTATGTAGATGCAGTAAATTTAAATCCAAATGACCTTGTGATCAATCGCTCATCCCTTAAGAGAGCAAGAGAAAATTTTCCAGGTAAAATCAAATTTCATGAATTTGAATTTAGATTTTTTAATTATTCACTGGGATACAAAGCTACATCCAGATGTAACTGGAAAATTAAAAAAACTGCCGATAGGCTTACCGTGATAGCTTCAGGTCCCAATGTTGAACAGCTATTCGGAATTCCTGAGATCTTTCTTTAGTTGTATTTAGTTAGGTGCAATACCTGCCGTATAAATTGTGCATGCAATTTTTTAGAGTAAAAACTGAATGGTGATATATTACATTTGGATTACCATCATCATGCACTTGAAATCGTACTGATGCAGAGTGTGTCTTCAAAGAAGTTCTTGCCTTTCTTAGTTCTAGACCCGATATTCTATTATTTAAAGGGCTTCAAAAGTTTATGGAAAGTTCTCCATCATTCAGAACTTATAACATTTCAATCGAGTATAGGTACCACTTAAATTCTAAAAGACGATGTAGATGACATATTATTGTTCGTAAAAAGCGGAATTGAGAAAGATTACACAGAATTCGTTTAACTTGTAATAATATTTCCTGGTTAAGTCCTTCCTACAGGGATATGTTTTCGGCAGCCTGGAGCTTATCCCTGAGCCAGATGGGTGGCAAAAGGAATTTATTGTTTGAAAATTTATACATTAGGAAACAATTTAAATCAACCTTATATTAAGAGAACGCCTCCAAATGCTGTTTTGCAGTTAAATACTGTATAAAGATATGGTTTTTCGCAGCAACCCAATCTAGTTTCCTTTAAATAATATAATGTATCTGAAAAACTAGCAGCGTACAAAATGATGACAAACATGCAGCAGAAGCAGTGATTGGAAAATTCATAACTCACTTAAGGTATTTAGGAGATGAACTAGTTGCTTTGTCCGCATTGGATGAAGGAATTAACTTTGAAGATAGAAAAAGACTACTCTAAAAAATGCTTGCTGATAAGGAAGACGTGTCTGGTGACTGTATAAAAAATTTCAGATAACAGTAGATAAT
Organism: Uloborus diversus; assembly: GCF_026930045.1. Lineage (NCBI taxonomy): Eukaryota > Metazoa > Arthropoda > Arachnida > Araneae > Uloboridae > Uloborus > Uloborus diversus. Next base: position 160,203,854 of record NC_072737.1, on the reverse strand, counting down.
TTGGAATATTTTCTTAGCAAAGATCTTCCTCTTTATAAAATCAATTACAAGTCAATAAAACTCTTTGATATGATAAGTTACACACCAAAAGATGTTTTTAAATTTGAACCTGATTCATGGCAAAATGAAGGAAGCTATTTAAATTGAAGAGATACCGTTAAAATGCTGAAAGTTGTGAATGATACAACTGAATGAAGAGCACAATTAACCGAAGAATTTCACAATCCATTTACCAAATATGAGTCACAAAAGCAATTTATTTTAGAGATAGTCCAAGACTATCGGGAAAAAATGCACACGATTGAGATACATTGAGAAAAGTGTAGGATTAAGGTAAAGTTCCTAAATCACTATTTCATTCTTATTCAATGAAAATCTTTAGATGATATGAAGTAGTTAAAAAGATTAATTTCAGTGCTACCTCAATGTGAAAATATTTTGAAAATCTAGGAGAACCGATGTACGGGGTATGAAGTAAAAACTCGAAGATTTGTGGGAAAATTATCAAAAGTGTTAAAGTTCAACGTCCTAGGGGCACGTGTTTTTATTGACCGATCGAGTTCAAAATTTTCACAGATTACTTTTTATTAAAGTGTCACAAAACTAGGGGGCGTCACTTGTTGAATTCCGAAAAAAAAAATTTCCCATATAAATAAGGACCACCTTAATATATATATATATATATATATATATATATATATATATATATATATATATATATATATATATATATATATATATATATATATATATATATATATATATATATATATATATATATATATATATGAGGATTTTACATTTTATTATTGATAGTTTTACGACTTTAAACAAAAAATCAACTGCCAGTATTATGCTGTAAAATTATTATTATTATTATTTGCTGTACTTTGTTGTTAAATACACGCGTCGGTTAGAAAAATATCTCTTACACTTATTTTACATCAGCTATTGAGTTTGACATTTAAATGATCTAATATGCAACAAGTAAATAATGGACAGTGAGAGAATGGAAAACAAAAGCCATTAGTGTTCTTTTTCTGCTTCATTTCTTTCCCAACTCCTTACTTAATTCCACGAACTAAGGCAGAATCTTTTCGAGCGGAATAAAGTAGTAAACAAGAGAAGCGGCTACTTTGGTTTCCTAATAAATGACTTAATTGTTAAGTAGTTTTATAAAGATAAATGAGAGATAATGTTGAAATGCATTTTTGCAAAGAGCAACCGGAATTTTGATTAATGCTGCTACTGCGGAAGCAAAAAATGTATTTGTTATTTTGTCACAAGTATTGCGAGTGGAAAGGCGTGAAATGGATTGTAAATATTATAAACCAGGGTACAATTACTCAAGACGCAAAAGAAAAAAAACAAATGAATTAATCTTTTGAAGAATAAAGATTTTAATTTTGAAACGAGACAATTTCCCCCTTTTCACTTCCTTTTACAAAAAAGGAAGAATTGTATTCGCGAAAAAATGTTCACTTAATTTCCATTTTGCTCACCCAAGAATAAATGTTTATTTTTTTTTTCAAATAGACCACACGTGAATAAATGCCTGAGAACGTATAGCAACGCAAAATATCCATTTTGGCAATTCCCGAGTTATTTACAACGACTGTTCTCGTGACGTCTGTACGTGCGTGTGTGCGTATGTACGGATGTGCGTATGTATGTCACATAACTCAAGAACGGTATGTCCTAGAAAGTTTAAATTTGGTACGTAGACTCCTAGTGGGGTATAGTTGTGACCTCCCCTTTTGGTTGCATTCGGATGTTTTTGAGGGGGTCTTTTGCCCTTTTTTGAGGGGAAATCACTGTTAATATCGATGTAAACTCAAGTGGAGTTGCAATTTGACGGGCACTTGACGATATATCGCCAGACTTTTGGTCGCAAAGTTTTTTCGCTAACTTGGTAACAAATTTGGCGATTTTTTAAAAATCTGGTTTCAATTTGACCACTGTTGATCATATTTAGAGAGTAAACTATTGAATCACATTAAAATTACCAATAATGGGAAAATGACATTAAATTGGAGTAAAAGGAAGTCATGTGAGGCACACATCAGCTGGTTTTTATAATGGTTAAAATTTTTATGTGAAAAAACGTTGAGATATAAACGTTGAAAACATTAAAGGTGGAATAATTAACCAGGGCTGCGGAATCGGAGTCGTAAGGTCTTTTGCGGACTGATTTTGTGAAAAAGGAGTCGGAATCGGGAGTCGAAGACTTTGAAATTCAAAGTTTCGAAGTCGGTAATTTTCCTTTCGGATCCGCAATTCACCATTGCTCCAGAGTCGGAGTCGGATTAAGTTTTGGGTAAAGGAGTCTGAGTTTGAATCGAAGGCTCTTAATTTCTCAGAGTCATAGTGGGTCATTTTATGTATGAAGAAGCATCCCTGTAATTAAGTACTACAGAAAAAGAAAACCTAACGTGGCAACGTCGTAATGCTGAAATTAGGATTTGCATTGTATTCACAATGCTACCAAGTTAGGTTTGTTTCAACAATAGACAAAAGTTTATACCTAAGATATATATGCTTTTATGTACAGTAGGTTGCCAAATTGATGTACTAAGTCAGAAAATTCCATCATTTCACATTTTCCCATGGTTATGAATGAGATAGCACTTGTGCTTTCGAGGAAGTAGGTTGTTTTTCACTGTATTGATACGGCACGAGCAAAGAAAACCCATTTACAGAATTCTCAAAACCACGTTGTAGCCAGATAATTATATCTTTTCCTGTGCAAGAACCCAAAAAAATTCTTTTGAAATTTGTTTTCAATTAGCACTGATAGTTCATGCAAAAGGTATTTTAATGGATTAACGTAATAATAGAACAAATCTGAAAAAAAAGGCTGCAACTAACTGCCTATAATGCTATTTTCACAGAATGAATATAGCTTCAGACGATAAAGTGGAAGAACATTTGGAAAATAGAAAGTAAAAAAAAATGTTTTGGGTAATCACACAAACAAGAAGAAACCTTTTTAAGGAGAAATCTGAGGCCTGCTTTTCCTTATATCGCAGAAACTAGACCGTTTAGAGACTTCGGGATTTCACTAAATGATCAGCTTCATCTTAAGGTATAACTTAATGCTGCAAAATTAAAATTCTAAATAAAATTATTATTTCGGTTAGGGTGGAAAACAGCAAACTTCATGAAATTTCCTCATTAAATGTTTAAAAATAAAACCCATGGTTACAAATTTTGTTGCCTTGCAACAGTAATGTTAATAATAATCATAACGAAAATTTCGAATCAAGACTTCTCTGGAGCAAGCAATAAATGCTCTCATCTATGAATATGTAAAGAGACATATTAGGATCTTTACCATAAATAACTTGCATGTTTTGAAACGCAAACTAGTTTGGGAAAACTTTAATATTTAAATGGTTGTAATTAAATTAGTACACAAGTGAATAACTGAGAGGAACAAGGATTTTTTTTAGTGCCAACTGCTTGAAGTTTTAGACACGTATATCGGTTTTTTCTCTTTTAATACGGAGCATTTATGAGAAAAAATAAATGGAAGTTTCGTCATTGTAACATTATTATATTTCTGAAATACAATTACGCTAAAAAAATAATAAATTAACAGAATTTTTTGAAAAATACTAAGCCCTTTTCATAATGCACTCAAAAGGACAAAATAATTTTTCTGAGTCAGAAAGGATATTTTAAGTATTCTGTAGTTTTCGAAAATTCCAAGAAAATGACCCCGCAAACGAAGAAAAGTACGACTCAAGTCATTTCAAACCAAACTTTCCCAGAAAAGTATGCATGTTTCAATACTCAAATTTATGATTGAAAAATAGATAATGATAAGAGAAATTATCTACATGACTTGAACTGCACTTTTCTTCGTTTGCATGGTTCTTAGAATAATTAAAAACTACAGAAATACTTAAAATATCCTTTCTGACTCAGGAAAGGTACTTTGTCATTTTGAGTGCATTATGAAAAGTGCTTAGTATTTTTAAAAAAATATATATTATTACCATTAAACTTCATTCCATACAGAATTGAAACATTTGCTTGAATTCGAAAGAAATGTGGCTAGTATGTGTATCAGAAAAAAAAATTACCATCGCAATAAGATAAATTATTTCAGGAATTTTGATTTAAATTGAACGTTGTTTTTCATATACGATTATGTAAATTAATTTATATTGAATATTTATGTACAGAAATAGTAGTATAATAATAGTAGTAGTAATGTATAGTGATAATAGTTGTTTACAATTTTCAATACGTAATATCAATAAACTTGACTTTGGCATAGTATTGATTGAAATCATTATTAAATTTCCTTTTTTTCTTAAAACCTAAATGAAAATGCTTTTTTGTACTTTGTAATTTCTATAAGGTACAGGGAATGTACGGTTTGCTTTTCTATCTTTAATATTTTATGTCTCCAAAAAAATTAAATAAGCAGTTTGATTTTTTATGATAAATTTCATTTAATATATCGCATCACACTAGACTTTTTTTTTGAAAATGTTTAATTTATTACGGAATCTTTAATAGTGGATTGGAGAGGGGAGGAGGGAGGGGACGTCTCTCACGGAACACGTTGATTTGGATTACGCAAACAACTTCTGCTACAATTTTAGTGATAAATATTATGCAATGTTATAGCTAACTTATTCTTTTTTATGTTTAAAATGAAAAACATAAAATTTAAAGATCAACGTGTAAATGCTCAATATTAAATTAATATTAACTGATGAATCATCTTTAATTAAAAATAGTACTAAATAGTCGTCACTATTAGAGCACGATAATTTAAAAATAAATAAATAAAATGTGAATATCAAATATTTAAGAGAAATTTAACTCATATTAAACTAAGAAAAGTTTTGCAAAATTATATTAGTGAATATAAAAGTTTCTGTTACTTCCCAAGCAGACACATGGCTCCAGAAGATTAGGACTAGTCTACTACTGTTCACAGTAGCAACACTTCCCTATTGTTGGTAGGGAATCTAAAAGTGTTTCTTCAAATATTTAAATACACACTTCTGCAGATACTGCCCTTTATCTTTCTTCGGCAGTGTGAATCATCATACTCTTGCTGTTGCTTTGCTCGATGTCGTAACTTTGACTAAAATATTCATGAAGAACTTCATTTCCCTCAATGCAAAATATATTTTTCTTAATTTATTACTAGCTGTTTTGCCCTGCTTTGCACAGTCTTCCTCGAAAATAAAAGTTATGTCAAGTTACGTGCGTTTAAAAATCAGACTTGAACAAAACATTTTTAAAAAAAAATGTAAAATTTCCTTACAGATCATGGAAAAATAATTAAAAAAGAAAAATTTTAATCACCCTCCACAATTGCAGGGAAAGTCTCAAAACAAAACCAAGAAATATTTTTTCACTGTCGAGGAAAAAATGGCAATAGATCTTTCTTCTCACAGATTTTATTCACGCTAGTTAAAAATGAGATCGTGATAGACGATAAATTCCCGATTTAATATTGATATTCTTTTTTTTTTTTTAATTTCTTATAACATTTCCCCGGGTGATTTTGCAGTCTTTGCGGTTCTGAAGTCCGAAGGAAGTAGATCTACTTCAGGGATATTTTTTGTGGGCTTTCGAATGAGACGGAAATTAATACAAACGAATAATACATTCAGGTAGAAAGAGTCATTAAATGCCATTTTCGGGTCGTAAAATTAAAATTTGAACGTTCCTTCTCGGGTGCCTTAGTACCTCCCTGCCAAATTTGGTTGAAAATCGACGTAAACAGTGGATTTGCATACAGATTATACATACACACATATTTACGTTTATATATATATATATATATATATATATATATATATATATATATATATATATATATATATATATATATATATATATATATATATATATATATATATATATATATTAGGGTGCATCATCCGCCCCATCAATTTTTTTTTCGTTTACAAATGCTTTGTCCCTAAGCTACTTTTGTTCTACATACAAAATGAATAATTTGTGTGAAATTTTTCCCACTTTGAACAATATCTATGTGTGCCACCTGACAATTGAAAGTTATGAAAACTCAGAAAAATAACACATTAAGCAATTTTTTGCATTTATTTAATTGTTGATAAATATTATTTGATTTATTGAAGCCAATTTATTGTATATTTCATAATATTACATTGAATTCTGAATCTAACTTCAAAATTAAAAATAAAAACCAGGAATCAATGCCAACAAAATCAGACAGTGTTGGTGAAAAATGAATTTCTGTTGGAAACTGGTTTTCCAAATCCCATACCAAATCTGTGTTTTGTATTAGAAAGGATAGCTGGTCTAATGGCTAATATACTTTCAGCAAGAGCACGTCGGTCTGCTTCAGGCACTTTATCATTCCATAGTGCAAGAGGTACAATTTATTCTGTCAGGTGATTTTTAAAAGCATTAATTGCACTTTCAGAAATTTCTGAATTAATAATACTATATTTTATAAGTAAATGAAAGAATTGCGAGTCATTCCACGGTGCATCGAAGACAAAAGTGCACATCATCCACCATGAACTATATACCAAAGTGACAAAATTAACAAAATTTCTAAATTTTAAAACTTTTTGATGCGTAGCTATTGTTCCAGTTGGTAGTTCTTGGATTTGGTGTTGAAATAAGCAAATTTTGATTGAATAAATTAATTTTGCCATCTGCTTTATATAAAGCTGCTGGACATTTAAAGTCTGCTGCCGTTATCTCATTTGGATCGTTTACTGAGAATAAAAAGCAAAGTTGAACAAATTCTAAGTAGTCACCTCTGCAAAACACAACATTTGATTTAGCTAATTTGATAACATTGTTTTTGCACTCGTCAATTCTTGCGGACTCACTGAATGAACTGTCATCAAATTTGGATAAATTTATAGGTATAGCAGCGTCACTCTCTTCCACAAACTGCAGTAATGTATAATGTTTGCGAAATCTTTTAAACAAATATGTCTGGTGACTTCGATGCTTCAATTTTTAAATCGTCAAACACATGTGACAATATAATTTCTCCAATGTGGTGACGGCTAGCTGACCACAGGAGAGCTTTACCCAAACGCTGTTGAATAACTACACATGCTGCAATTATATGTCCTGTATTAGAAGCAGTTGTGACAAACGACATATTAACTATTGAGTCAGAACAGTTCCATGAATTTAGCAAATTAGTTGTTAAATTAGCAATGAAAACTCCGTTTTTTTTTTTGTCTGTTCCTATTGGATATACTGGTACACCAAGAAGATTAACTTCATATGAATTACCCACTATAACTGCAAGCCTTTCTTCTGCAATATTTTGATTTGTTAAAGTTGGTAAGAGTTAAGAATCCCAGTGCAAAGTTGCAAAATCAAAACCATTCCATTGCTCCTTACAAGCTTTGACTATGTCTTTGACACTTGATTGTCTTGCTCTGTCTGTTGTTGCATATGATGCTGAAATTTTGGATGATTCACCACCAGCTTCTGCTATTAAAATTTTAGTGTATGAAACTTGCTGTGCTGGTGTCATTTTAAACGTGTTGCTAATGATATAACATCAGGTCGTTTTATAGTATCATGCGGAATAAAAGCATATGAACCAGTTCGTGTTGTACGATGATGATTTCTGGTATTATGAGCATTATAAATCTGTCTCATCACTTGTATCACTATTTTCATCTCTTTCAATTTCATCAATAATAGCTGAATTAAAACTTGTATTGAAGTTCCTTGTTTCCTTGGCTATTTTTTTCACAAAATGCTGCTTTTGATATTTCACGCATTTCCTGACACTTAAGGTTTTGGTGTAATATTTTATCGAGTGAGCCAAAGGTTGTTAGATGATCACTTTTCATAGATTGAAGAAAAGCTAAATCTTCTGGATTTTTTATAATGTATTCTACATTTTTAGGCCATAATGAAAATGTTTTAGCTAATTCTTCTTCCATTTTCTTTACTTTATTAATGGAATTTGCTGTATTTCTTCTTTGAAGAGGAATTGCTGTGTTATTTTCATGAAGTTTTAGTATTTTCTCACAGGATTTACGTTTAGTAGTCATTGGAATGTTTGCTTTTGCATAGAAATCAGATATTTTTGACAAGACAAGTTTTGAAGACTCCCATTTGGTAAGATTCTGATCGGCACCTTTCTCAGATACATCAAGCAGCGAAGCACTTGCAAGCTAGTGGGTAAACGTGAGCCCTTAAATTCCGAGTCCTCTTGAGTTGTTCCAAGTTCAAATACAATTGAAGATTGTCTGGTTTTGACTTTTACCTTTTGTACAGATGAACAAAGCTTTGTTTGGGGAGAAAATGTCACTGATTCAACAACAGCTGATTTACTCATGTTTATTGAAAGATTTCAAAATATGTTACTTTCAAAAATTCATGGATCTTATGAATTAAAACAGAATAGATCAACTTATTTAAGTGGTTTACAACACATATGCATAGAATAACAAGAAGAAAACGTAAAGAACTAGCATTAGCAGTTGTATGATAGAAAAAAATGGTAGAAAGTTGAAAACAAATAGTGAACCTAAACTTACAGTTACAAAAGATGTTATAGAAAGTTACTGAAAAAATGGTAACAGTTGAGAAGTTAACACAAGTACAATGTAAATTAAGTAATTTAAAAATGATTTCCCATTATTACACTTTGAGTCACTTTTGATGTTATAATTGTTCATTTACCTTAAAAAAGAAACTTTTTGCTTGAGGTGGGATACCTAAATCAATTTTGATTTTCATAAAAATTCACATTAATACTATGTAGTGGTATGAGAACATTTTTAAATTAGGGACAAAACAATTTGAGACTAGTTGGGCAAATGATGCACCCTAATATATTATATATATATATATATATATATATATATATATATATATATATATATATATATATATATATATATATATATATATATATATATATATATATATATATATAATGTATATATATATATATATATATATATATATATATATATATGTATATATATATATATATATATATATATATATATATATATATATATATATATATATATAATGTATGTATATATGTATATGAATATATTATCTGTTTTCTTTATATAGATGTTTTAAATAGTTTGTGCACATTGTGATCAAAACAAAAATATTTCTGGTATTTTCCTTTTTATATCAAGGTGCGATTATTTTTAAGGCCATTTTTTAATAAATTTCAAATTGATAAATATCAACATACTCATGCATTGATTTTATTTACTAGGAAGAAGTAGTAACTGTTGACATTTGATTTGTAGAGTTTACTTCTTGATCTAATTTATGTGCCTAAACTGCTGTCCATGAAACATGAGATTTAAAATAAATATCGTCTGAAAACGAATCTCTTATTTATGAAATATGGAAGAGCATTGGAAGAGCTACCTAAATTCACTCTAAAGGATTTTTGAAAAGGCTTCTTTAAAGAAGTAGGTTAGGGGCAGGGCTGAAAAAAATATACACATTTCTTTTCCTTATGTTAGCCCATTTGTTTCAAAACTTTTCTTTTTCTGAATTTTTGGAATTCGGTCGATTCTGGAGGAGATCGGGAGGCAGGAAAGAGAATGGGGATGTAGCGAAGAAAGATATCGGTAGAGGCACGGGGTGAAAAAAAAAGCAATACGTCCAGTGTTGAACGTACTAGCAAGTATGCAGTTGATATTTAATTTGTGATATAACTTGATAAATGTATGTATAATATTTCATAAATTTAACTTGTTTTGTTCGGGTATTTGAAAGCTTTAAAGAGTTAAATAATTAAAAGGTCAATTGGAACAAATTTGGATATGTGTTTTTTTTTTTTTTTACTGGTTTATTAAACTGGTAAAATAATGTTGATTTGTTCGTTCAAAATCGAACTTTGGTTTATCTTTATTTTTGTAGGAAAGCGTTTATTACAGCGGAGAAACTTGGATGTGACATTTTTTTGGCAGCATTTCAAATTTAATTGCGTTCCCAGAAGAAACGCTCTCCTGTGAAATTAGTACTTTGTAACATCCGACATTTTGTTTCTGCCGATCATTCAACTTCGCTTTTGGCCGTTTCAAAGTTTTGCATTTTTACGTGATCCATACGTTTAATAGGATAAAAGTGTTATCGTAGAAAAGTTAACAAATGCCTAAGAGAAAATGTATATTATTAAACTTTTTTTTATGCTTTCTTTTTTCTAAAGATATGGCATTATATATTAATAACATATTTATTTAATTATTTTTTGCTTAGAACCCTTTTTTAGCCTACTTTCTCAGTAAAAGTCAGAAAAAGAAGAAAAAAGCATGAAAGAAGGCTTAATGCATCTTAAAAATATCGCGAAAAAACAAAAAAAAAAAGTCAAAAATAAATAAAATAATTAAATAAATAATGAAAAATTAAAAATTGGAAAGTAGGGTATTGAGATGGGGAAAAATGTCGGTCGGTCTGTCGGTCGGTCTGTCTTGTCTGTCTGTCTGTCCCCCCCCCCCCCCCAATAACGTTTGAATAAATAGTCCGATTCGAAAAAACCTTTTTTTTGTTCAAAAGATCTCGGCGAGGAGACCTCATTCCCATATTTCACTTTTTTATTTGAACTATTTTTGTTCAAATTTGAACAGTTCAAAAAAACTTAACATTAGCGCCTACGGGGAAATTCAAGGCAATTCCGAACTGTGAGGCGAATTTGCTTCAAACAAACTTTGTAGGAAAAAGCTTTTGATGAAAAACTTATATATAAAATATCTTTTTGATTTGAACAATTTTTCGTTCAATTTTGAACAGTTCAAATCCCTAAACATTAGCGCCTACGGGGAAACTGAAAGTCAATGCAGATTCCGTACTTGAAGGCGGATTTACTTCAAACAAATTTTGTTGGAAATAGCTCTGGACGCCAAACTCCAGGCATCGACACCGAGAATTTAGGGGCACTTGACTCCGACTTCGACTCCTGTTCCCGATAATTAATCGGAATCCGACTCTTCGACTTCGACTCTGACTTCGTAGCTTTGGCAAAAATTTATACACGGAGGACAAATGACTGACTCTGATTCTTAGATATTCGACTCTTACCCCAAAATGAGATTGACTCCGACTCCGACTCCGCAGCTATGGTTTTGACTGTGAAATAATTATTGTTGATCTGACTTGTTTTTATTATTACGCTAAAGTTTTAATTTAGGTATTCAGTTTTCGGCGAATAAACTCGAAGTCATTTATGTTTCTACATAAAGATATGCGCAGACGATTTTTTTTTTTGACAATGAAAATTATTTCTTTTAAGTTGACATTTTATTTTTTTTTTATTTTATTTTGGTATGTGCATTAATTCATTTAAAAAATTGTTTTTGGCAACAGGGGAAAAAGAAACTGGAAAAAAGTGTATTAACTGCTTTGTTTAAAAAGTTGCTATTTTTTTTTTATTTTTTTTTTACGCATCTAATTTTTTTAGATGAGTGAGGAATATTTTGTTCCTGGAAATCAGCGTAAAGTATTTTGAAAATATGTTTGAAAACATTTGCGATTTTAGCTATTTTTGAGAATATTGATCAGGTACTAGAAAGTAGTATGGGTATACGGGAAAGTAGGCTCGTCTAGTTCTAGACAGAACTTCTTGTTTTAAGATGAAGCAATGCTAAGCAGTTTTTAATACGTTTAAACACAATATTGTTTTCTAGGGAGCTAATTGATTTTTGGTGTACATTGGAAGTTTTCAGCCAAAGTTTTCTTTTTTGTTCTGTAAAAGTTCTATAGCTAAAATATTTAACTATGGCCACTTAAAATTTTCAAATCTACTTCTTTATTTTGCTTATTTTGTTTTTTCCAGTATCTTTTTTAAAGTTTAAATTGTTTAAAACTTCTGATAAATTGTCCCGTATACATTTCATGCATATGATAAACCACAACACATCATTTTTCACGCAAAAAAAAAACAAGAAAGGAACAAGTGGAAGAAAACACAAGAATGACAGCATAGTTAAAAGAACTAATGTCATTAACTTTAAAAATATTTATTAATTAATTTTTGTGACATTACTAATTCAATTCTGAATCACACTCAATCCTAATACATATAATAACCAAAACTGATCGAGTAACGTTCTTTACGCAACCAACTAATAAAATATCGTCTGTTTCGTCATTATAGGTATTTGACGAAAAATAAAAGATTTTTTTTTTTTTTTTTGATATATTCAAAAAGATTAATGGGTTTAGTTTTTTTTATTATTATTTATAGTCTGCGTATTCTTGCCAGTTTTATTAGCTTTCGTGGAACACGACTGGTTGGCAAAATTCTGTTTCGTTGATGATGTCCGTTCTAATATTACTTTCAGTCTACGTTTTTAAATATTTTTTTCTGAAATTTTCAGAATTCAATTTATTAATATATGCTGCTGTAAAAGTGGAACGATCGCGCCGCATGCTAGTGTGAATAAAAAAATATCTTTATGCTCTATCGTATGTACTTTATGTATTTCCATCGCATGTATTTCATATATTTCAAATTCATTTGTATTTTTTTCAAAAAGTATTAAAATTAATCAGTTGTTTATCACACAGCGATGTTTATTCCATTGCAATAGCTATGATACACAGTAACAATATATTCTGACAGTGTTGAAGAGCTTATACAGCTTTATACTCATAATGATTTCGAAACCGAAATCCTTAGAAATTTAAAACGTTTGATGAGTTGCTAATATTATGATTTTACGAACAGAATGGTTGTCTAATGTTCAAAAATAGTTATTTTTGGGCTATTGCAGCATTGCATGTAGAAACATTTTCTGCATTAACCCTAGAAAAGCGGGGGCGCACTTCTTTCAATTCCCCGCCCGTTGTCAGATATTTCGCTCCCTTATTCTAATCCATCCCTTATTCTAATAATGGGGCCCATCTGTGTAGCCGAAGGTCAGACTCTCCACAGCACACACGCTTAGTTCTGAGAAATTTTCTTCGGTATTTCAAGATCGTATAGCTTTTGGAAATGTATGTTGGTCATTTAGACCAATAGCGCTTCATCCTAGTCAGGTGTCATTTTCTCTCCGGCACTTCCTTTCTTCTGCTCTCGTCTCACGGATCGCTACGGCGGGGAGAAGACCGAAGCGCAAGCACTAGCGTAACAAAAGGAAATGCGAGTTCTCTAGGGTTAATCCATAACAACATTTTTCTGTTTTAAAAAAAAATAAAGAAAACCTTCATGTTTATTTACCAATGTTTTAAGAGCACGAATCCCAACCTTTGTATGAGGTAAAATAACGTTTTCTCGCTATCCTGCAAAGTATTGAAAATGTGACTTACATTAGTCCTGGCTTTGAGGTACAAATATTTTTAAACACATCAAATTTGACGGCCTATCCTTTTGATGCAAAGGCGATTTGCCCCCGTCATACCATGACGGGTTCTTTTCAATTAACGTTATAAAAATAATAATAGTTATCATTATTTATATTCAGTAAATTACCGCCCATTAGCCAGGACTAAAGCAGAAATACGTGAAATACACCACCAGCTCAGTCATTTCCAGCCGAGGACTGCAGTTTCGTGCTTATTAGCACTCATCAATCCGGCATAGGAAAGTGACTGAGCTGGAGATGGAAAACCTCTTATGGAAGCCAAGAGGGCCAAACAAACTGGTAGCTAATGTAGATTTAGCACAGACAGTGCTAATAAGCAGTAACTGCAGTCCTCGGCTGGAAATGACTGAGCTGGCGGTGTATTTCACGTATTTCAGTTATCATTATTGCTTATTTTTTTTTATTAACCAAGAAGGTTTAAAAAATTAAAATGAAAAATTCAGCAGTGAAGAAAATCCGCACAGTGTACTTGAAGTAAATTGATCGCATATTTATGCATAACTCTTTCAAGCATAGAACTACAGTCACTGTATTTCGCGCCAACAGGAAATACTTTTGAAAGCCATAAACAAAATTAAATCCAGATGACGACGCATTTTATGTTTCTCCTCCTAAATTGTACTCCAATACGAACTTGAATTTTTAAGTACATATTAGAATTTAGTTTCGTTCATTCAAAAAACACTTCTGCAGATCGTTAAAAGTAATGTTTAAAAATAAGCGAAGCATATAAAGCATATCCTAGAAATAAAGTAAACACCATAAAAATCATCGTAATTACACATTTTATTCTCCACGTTAAGCACACGAGGGGAAAAAAAAAACTCAACTGCAACTTTTGCCTTACGGTCGACCTCTCTTTAAATGGTAGAAAATAAAAAAGATCAAAGCGAATCAGGAGTTGGGACCAATATTGAAGGATGTGAAACCGACGAAAATTTGGCAACATATCAAATTCCACTGCTCACCCCCGTACAAACCGCTCTGCATTTAAGCCGGGACATATAAAATGCATGGCTACCGATAGCGATCTACTAAGTTGCATGCATAATTTATGGGCTTTTATATATATGTGAAGGAATAAAAGAAGGGGGGAAAAAAAGAAAAAATAATAAAAACGGATCAGAGGGATAGGGAAAAGAACGCATTTCTATCGATTCTGGGCGCTGCTATTCGAAGTCGCTTGTTTTTGTTTACCTAAAAAACCGAGATTGAGATTGAAGGTGAAAATGTGCAAGAAATAAACAAACGAAAAACAAAAAGTGGATCTGGCGGGAGTGGTGGAGGTTTCTTGAATAAAATATTCCGTAAAACTCACTTTTGATCGGTTGCAGTTTTCTTTTCTTCCAGTTTTCAAACTTAAAAGTGCTTTTCCCTTTTGGTTTGGTTATTGCAGTTGTGGCAAGCTTAGTGTTTTAGATTTGAATTCCATATGAATTCCCAACTGTCGTAAAAAATAGCTTAATCCATGAAAAAGTAATTTTTAACACCAGACGAAACTTTTTCTTCTACATTATTACATTCTGAAGAGCGAAGACATGGTTTAAAGTCACATTACAGAGCGTATTTTGTGTGTATGTGTTTTTTTTTTTTTTTTTTTTTTTTTAATAAATTCTGAAGTAAATGAACATTGAATTGTGAACTAAAAACTAACTTGTAACATCAACATTTGTATTTTTTGAATATTCATTTCAACGAAATGAAAATGTTTCATTTTCGCTCGGATCGAATTTTACTTTTTGAACTGAAATTTCTTTTTTAAAAACTAAGCAATGATATAGCAAACGCTATTTGTAAATTATGCACAATAGAGCCTCATTATTCCGGACTAAATAGGGAACCAAAGCCGCCCAAATTAAGGAAAGTACGGATTAAACAAAATTACCTATAAATTGAGCAAAGGTAACCAAACTAATGTAGACAGTAAATATTGTATTTTGAATTCAAAAGACTGGAACATAAGACAGCTTTCAGTAAGTAAAGTATGTGCACGCATTATTAACAAAAATACATTATTACGCTGACTTTGACTTATATAGTATGTACACCTAAATTGCTCTCCGACTTAAACAAAATTCGGTTTAATAGGTTCCGGATTAAAGAGGGTTTACTGTAATTCATTTTATAAAGAGAATGATGACTTTCTTTCCTGACGTGCCACGAGGAAACTGCGGCACCCACTATTTGTTCACAGTCGTATTGTCACCGGCTATTGTCAAATTTAATTTGAAGCATAACTACATAGTTAAATAATCCAGGGACAAATATTAATGATGTATTCTTCTATCTGCGTATCTAAAATGCAAATAAGTAATTCTTGCAGAATATTTTCCGTGTAATGGATTGTTTTGCAGCAATTTATAGTAAGGGCAAAATTAAAGCTTTGTTTACAGGAATCTGAAAACACAAGATGCCAGAGCTTTTCTATCTATCCAAGTAAGGTATCCGACTCGACTGCGTTAAAAATCGACCATTTTCGATGACATATTCCTAAAAAATTTTAAGATTCCGTTTTGTAGTCTAATTTATTAGCTTTACGAAACCGTCTTAGTTTTTACTATACGTGAGTTACAACTGGAGTTTTAGCTGCATTATTAGAGTCGTGAACCAAACTCCATGCCGGAAGTTGTATTTGAATGCGTTTTCTAAAGAGTGTTTTTTTTTTTTTTTTTTTGATGAAAACCTGGCTACTGCAAACAGTAAAATCTCAAAACGTTATTCAAGTATTGATATGAAATTCTCTGACTTAGTTTTCTGTAATATGCTTGTTGTTTTCCTCTAAAAACTAAGATGAATTTTAGGATTTAGTAATATTTTTAAGTGCATAATTTTAAACAAAAGAAAAAAAAAGTCCAGCATATGAACTTTGTTCAGCTATATTTCAGAACTATTTAAAAAAAAAAAGAAATATTTTACAGCAAAACACACATACGTGTCATAAAAATTAATTCCTACAAGGCTTTATGTATGATTAGAACGAAAATTTGTCCATAGCTTTTGCATAAGGCGTTTTTTTTTTACTATTTTTTTTCAAGTTAGTCGATTTTTTAAAAACAAATAGTATTTTTTGAAACATAAGTAGTTAAAAAAAACCATTAAAAAACATTTTCCCAAAAAAAGGTCTGAACACAGTCGGATACTTGACTCACTATCAAAATATTCTTTATTCTCGGAAAAATTGTGAAAGCTACACAGATCCAAATCACATCATTACGACGCTGCCCGGTTAGGTTTGCCACACCTATAGTTGAGCCTTTAAGAATTTAAATAGTAGGGGAAAGAGAGTCAAAGTGAAATGGTGAACTTTTTTCTCTGATTTTAGCACCACCTATCTTGTAATATTTTAGCTATGTAGTAAAAATGTAGCCTATTCCAGTCAAGTCAAAATTACGTCTGAAAATCATAAAATATAATAATACAAGCCATTTTCAAAAAGCTCATATTGTAATATTTTCTTGTGAGTCAAAAATTATTTTTGCTGTTATTAAATGATAAAGCTCTTGCTATTAGCATTTTATTTTTAACTGAGAACAACTGATATTCAGTGCAATATTTATTTGTTTAATATTAAGCTTATTTGTATTTTGAAGACTTTGTACAGTTAGTTAAGTGCATTAGGGGCAAAGTGGATGGGATAAAGGGGAATAGTTCATTTCGTTTATTTATTCAGTCTTTTATTAAATCCGTTACGTATTCTTTATTAATTATTTCACTTACATTCCGTTATTTAATAATTCCCTTATTAGTTCATTCGTTCCCTTATTTCTTTATTCATTGACCTATATTATTAAAAAAATCATTATTTTGCATTTATTAACTTATTTATTTTATTCCTTTATTGCTTAATTTCATTTTCATTTATTCTTTCATTTTTTTTCATTTACCTCGTGTATTTAATAAAAAAAAGCTTTAGTAATCGAATGAAAAACATTGCATTTGAAAACTGTTTAAATTTTTCACTTTGTCCCCATGAAAAAAACGAGACAAAAATTTCTCCACCCTTTTGAGGTGCAAATTTTACTGCCCAAAGAGAAAAAAAATCTATGTTTTAATAAAAGTTTTATTATAAACAAGTGGTACCCGCACGGCCTTTGCCCCGTAATAGAAAATTAAAAAGGTCTTTTGGTTCGCCTGTATATTTACAAATAATGTATAGGGAATTTTCTCGCCAGTTGGCTTATGCCCATGTTATGGTTCCACGTTATGGTAATTTTGTAATTTACTCGTTCATCTTATGATAATTTTTGTTCTTAAAATCGGAATAGAAAATTGAACCACATCGAATTTTCAAAAAATTGCTTCGAGGTGCACACCCCCCATGCTACAAACTAACTTTGTGCCAAATTTCATGAAAATCGGCAGAACGGTCTAGGCGCTATGCGCGTCACGGAGATCCAGACATCCTACAGACATCCAGAAATCCTCCGGACAGAGAGACTTTTAGCTTTATTATTAGTAAAGATAGAGATTAAGTGAAAAAGGACTTAAAATTTTAATAGAAAAATTAATAAAGTCGAATTTTCGAAAAATCGCTTCGAGGAGCACACCCCCCATGCTTCAAACTAATTGTGTGTCAAATTTCATGAAAATCGACTGAACGGTCTAGGCGCTAAGCGCGTCACAGAGATCGAAACATCCATACAGAGAGACTTTCAGGATTGTTATATAAAAAGAAAAGAAAAGAAGAAAGATAAAGAAGTAAAGTAAAGAAAGATAAAGAAAGACAATTTTCAGAACAAATTCTTTAAACATTTTATTAAATTTCTGTGAAAAATGGGCTTAAAATTGGAATAGAAAAAGAACAAAATCGAATTTTCGAAAAATCGCTTCGAGGTGCACAGCCCCATGCTACAAAGTAACTTTGTTTCAAACTTCATGAAAATCGGCCGAACGGTGTAGGCGCTATGCACGTCACAGAGATCCAGACATCCTACAGACATCCAGACATCCTCCAGACAGACAGACTTTCAGCTTTATTATTAGTAAACAAGATGTATTGTTCTTTTTCAATGTACCACAGTTTTCAGAACAAATTTCCCACTTGCATATTTTTAAAAAAGTAAGTTAACTATTTGCCTTTGCCCCACATACCCCTACTAAATGAATTTGTATAATGGTTTTAAAGGGTAGTAAATTGCTCAGTAAAAAGTATATGATGATTGTAAATCATTTCTGTAATGAAAACAACGAACCTTATAAGCCAGATAGCAGCATGGTTTTAATGGTTTTGAATTAAAAAAAAAATTAATTTGAATTTTGTCATCTTGAATTCAAATTATGTTTTTCGCAATCACGAGTGTGTGTTTGTATGTGTGTGTGGGGGGTATGTGTATGTGTGTAGGCATGTGTGTTTTGTGTCTGTGTGCAGTCATGAGTGTGTGGGTAGTTGTGTGTATGAGTGTTTGTGTGTGTGGGGGCGGGGTATGTGTATGTCACAGGCATGAATGTGTGGGCAGTTGTGTGTATTTGTGTGTATGTGTAGGTGGTCTGTATGCATGCGTGTGTGTATGTGTATGTGTGTAGGGGTATGTGTGTGTATGGTGGTGTTTGTGTATGCGTGTGTATGTGTTTGTGTGTGCGTGTGTGTGGGGCGTGTATGTATGCGTTTGTGTGTAGGATATGGACGCAACCTGGAGACGGTTTTCGCTAGAGGAGCAGCATCGTGAGGCCGGCCGCCGCGACGGGTGGTGCTGCCAGAGGGTGGCGCCGCGCCGGTGGGAAAAATGATAGCACGCCAAAAACAGTCAAATGAAAGCAATAAGCAATCGTGATTGCTCAAAAAAAAAAAAAAAAAGAAAACTAGAATCGACTTAAAATACGAGTAAGGGATAAAAATATTAGCGAACGAGTATGTTTTTAAATTGCAGAAATCCTTTTAAGTCATTTAGGAATAGATTTCGTATGAACGGAAAATTGGTAATTTTCCATTAAAGGTCTGTCACTTGGTTTGACTACTTTTTACTTTCTAGCTTGACGATGATATAAAAACTGCTTAAAGTAATTAGCAATATCTACAAATTTATGGCAATCTTTTAATTTAGAAGTTGATGGTGATGAATATCATGTACTACGAAAAGTTTAGTTTCCAATGGCGATAATTAGAATAAAATTGTCAAACATAAAAACAAATCCATCGAATAACGTACAACCGTTAACGAAATATTACTGTTTTTTTTTAATTATCTTTATTTCTTACTGTTTTAATATTTATTGTCAGCAATTACTTTATTTTTAGTCAACAAATGTAACAATCACTATGATCGTCAATTATGTTTATACCATAAAAGTTAATTGCTCGCTTTGATTTGAATCTTCACTGTAAAAGATCGTAAATCCATTGGAGAAAATATTGTTACTTTAACTACTACCAAAAAACTCAGTTCAAGTCTTTAACGTTTTATTTGACAAGACTGACATTTTTTCCACAGAAAAGAATTCGAACACCTTTAAAAACAGAATGAACTTTGAAACAAAAACCACACCTTCTATCAACATTTTCTTTCCCTTCCGTTCGTGCCAGAAACCTCGCGAGAAAATTTGTGTTGCTATCTTTCATTTGATTTTTATTACAGGATGCAAAGTCTCTATTTTTCACGAGCTCCAGGGGGGATGTGCGATATTTCTGCTTCCACTTAATGAGAAGTGAAAATCGTAACTTTGTCGAAAAAAAAAATGTTATGGGATATCATTCCGTCTAGACGCATTGACCTAATAAAATTGTCCGGAATGAAACCATTTCCAGAGGGAGCAATGTCCCTGAGAAGGTCAGGGACGATGTGCCGGATTTTATGGAGAAAACTTTATATTAGTTCACCGCGCGAGATTGCTCTGAGGAGAAACGCATATTAAAATACTTGATAAGGAAACGGAGTCAATGCAGTTTTATTTTACTTTTAACGTTCGCAGCAACGGTGAGGGTGCAGTTATTTATAGTAGAGTTTGTGTGTTTTGTTTTCATTGATGAAACTATGTTGTTTGTTTTTTTACTGTTACTTTAATGTGATTGAACTGTTAATAGTGTAACATTTGGAACATTTGTAAGGTATGAGGTTTATTTTTCTATCATTACCTTTTTAGGACTTTCATGACATATTTTTTTTTTTTTTAAATGAAAACTGGAATGGACTGCGATTGAATCCGCGTGTATTTATTAACAGTAGGTTTTTTTTATTTAATGTTGTTTATTGTATTTGAATCACTTCAAGCTGTCGATATTGTAGAGTATTGAATAAAACTCTCTAGTTTACCTGAACACATGATATAGCATGTTTTTTTAGGAAAATGGCATGCCTAATTAGCCACATATCAGTGTCATCGATTTTCATCATATTATGCTTTGAGTATCATGAATTATTATCATTATTGTAAGTAAGTCAATCTGTTAAGTTTGCAGTGTTTGGTGCAAAGAAGAAATTTTATCGACAAATGTATATATTTTTTCCATTTGGTTGCCATTAACTTTCTGCGAATCTTGTGGTCTTTTTCATTAAAACTGGAACTCTTGTTGCAGTAGAGCAAGAGTTCCTAAATTTTCCTAGGTTGTGGTACCAGTTTGAAGAGTTCGAATTTTCTCGCTACACCACTTGCTAGTTATGATGTGTATGTTTGTATGATATAGAGATAGATAAGAAGTTGTTCTTGCCCATTTGTAAAATTTTATGAAAAAAAACTGGAAAGTATGCTAATACAGTGGTTTCTAGTTATTCTTCGTTTTTTGAAAAAAGACTTTTTAAAGCTCTCAATATAGAGAGACAGAGCCACTCTTAGTTATTATTTTTATTAAAATAAGATATCTGAAACTGAATAAGATTTTATTGATAATCAACACCTTTTTGTTTTACATACAGATAAGATTTGATACCACATATATTTTCGGTGTCCGTTTCAGTGTCCTGTTGGTGTGACAAACAGGTTCTGTCACACTAGCAGGTTTATGAACTTATGCTGCTTCATTTTTTACAGCCTTATTTAAATGTGGTCTCGTGTAGCAAAGAGTAGCTCCAACTCCATGCAATAAAGACCTGTTTTGACTCCGTACTACTCCGTATAACCTGTTTCAACTCCGTATAACTGTTTATTTTCAAGGAGATATTACGACATACACACCTACATTCGTTTGAGTAAAGCAAAGACAGACGTCATTACGCGTAAAATATGTACAGTAAAGCTTATTTTATCCATGACTAACTGGGACTAAAGAAATTTAGAAAATCAAAAATCCAGATAATTAGGCTGGTATGGGTATAAAACAAATCTTTAAAGAAGCCGACTTACCGTTTATCACTATAAAAAACCTATTTTTTGTAACAAATTTACATAGTTGTTACAGTTCACAAGGCATTAAAACAATATAAAAATAATTTTCACGTTATTTTTAATTAAGAATTCGCATCAAAACAAGTCACACACACACAGAATCCAAAATATGTTATATTGTACTATCTTTACACGAACTATATGAAGGGTTTACCCCTAGTTTCATCGACATTTAAAATTGCCTCTCCTTTTTAAATAATAAATCAAAAGGTAAGATTAAACATGAAAAGCAGGGGGGAAAGAAATTTCGTGTCGGTTAAAACTAGGGGGGGGGGGGGAGCAGAGTATGAAGAACATGGACTTCATATCCATATGAGGCAATTACATTTTGATTATATCCATGAAATAATCATTTTTTTGGTCAGTATAAACCGACGTATTTTTTATGATAAATCCGTTACTGAGCCGAAAAATAATTTTTAAAATAATGTTTCTGAAAATCTATAAAATATTCTCTTTATCAGGTTTATGCAATGAAACATGTATCTAACATATTTGAGTATTTGTTTGGTGTTTTGTGTGATAATGATAGGTCTGTTTACCGTAAAATGACCCACTATTAATATGTTAATGTAAATGTAAAAAACCTATATGCCACCTCCCCTAATTTAGAGTATTTATAGGTTGCTTTGTGCAACAAATGATAAATATATCGGCACTTTTCTGTTAAAGGTGCTTCATTTGGTTTGGTGATGAGTTTGGTGATATCTAGAAGTATATGGTAACCCTTGATTTCAGAAATTAAAATTGCCGAATGTCGCCAACTCCCGAATGTTTTATGATTAAGGTGAAAAAAACAATGTAAATAAAGCACAAATGTTGGAGAAGACGAATAAATTTAGAATTTACGAATATAATTTTACCATTAACTTACGAATATAATTATACTATTAACTTTACTATAACATAATTATAATATTACGAATAAAGTTTTTACGAATTTTTTAGTTTGCAATAGCGATATTTAAAATTAAAATCGACATAAATAATTCTTATATAATTGATGTCATAAAGTTGCCTTAAGTGTACAACTTTTAGTATTGATATTGCGCATTTATTTGTTTCTATAAACTCAAAATTTCACTAAACATTCTGCAAGACAATGTTTCTACAAATTCTTCATTAGTATTACCAGGATAAAATTCTGAAACGCACATACTGAAATACGTGAACAGGAGAAAATATACGTTTATTTCTTTTCATTCCCTGAAAACTAAAGTCAGCATTTGTAGCAGTAAACAACAAAAATAGAAGACCAGTCTTCGGGGAGAATTTTTCTAGTTGGCTCGTTACTCGTTTCTAATCAATAAACGATAAAAGGGGAGAAAAATCCAATTTCTTTGTTCGCATCTTGTTAACAGAAGTGAAAAACAAATATTGGACAAGTAATAGGGCCTTTTATGCGAATAGTTCAAGAATCGAAATTAAGGACCACCCTCTTTTGTGAAGAAAACTTTTGCCTTCTGGCGCTCATAAGCTAGAGAAAAAGACTAAAAATGAATGATTTTCCAAAAAGTCTTGAAAATGAAAGATAACTTTCATACAAGAAAACATAAAGTTGAAGATTTTCAAATATGAAAGTTTCCAACTTCAAAATAAAGTACTCCGAACTTACATATTAAAAAAGTTGAACTTTCTGCTTTGTACAAAATTTTTGCTGCATGTGAGTAAAAGTTAATACTTTGAACTTTATGATTTTAATGCTTATAAAATTATGTTTAAAGCTATAATTGAAGTCTAAGCTTACGCTGGAAAATTTATATATTCAATTGTCAAAGTGTATATTCAATTGTCAAAGTGTATATTTTCTTCTGAGATAGATTTGAATTTGTGGTTTCTTTCTAGAGGCTTAAATAAAAAAAATTCAGTGCTGAATTAAATTGTGGATTTTATACTTTTAAATCTTATAAAAGAAATGGAACAGAAATTTGTTAGTATCATTTCTCAAATAATAACCTTAAGAGTAAGTTTTAAGTAAATTTCTTTAGCTTTTAAATAACTTGGAGGCTAATAATTTTTAAATGTTTTTATTGAATACGTCTAACGTTGGGATAAAATAACAAGCGTAAAAAAAGCCCGATGGAAATCAATTTTTGTATTAAATGAGTTTAGAATGTTTACGTAACCAATTTTCGAAGTGCAAAATGTTATATTATCATCAAACATTTACGGCATATTCTTTTCGTTTGAGGATATATAGTATGTTACTATTTTCTCCCCCCACCAACTGACACAGTGACTTCAGCAGTTGCCTGAATAAAATGAAATTCTAGTTGGCCTAAAACGGAGCCACAGTGCCTTAAAGTTTTAATAAAATTCTGAAGGCTAAATTTACATTTCGTTATCATTGTTTTTCAACGGTTATTACCTCCTGAAAATCTACTTAATTTCGGAATCGCCCAATTTTTAAACTTATTTAATTTTTTTATTCATCCAATTTTCAAACGTTAACTTTACTTTTTATAGTTATTCGCAATGTAGATTAAACTTTTTACTTTTTTTTACGTAAATAAATTATTAGAGTGGTATATAAATTGTTACTTCTTCCTGCAAATGCTGCCTTTTCCTTCATTTTTTTTTCTTTTTTTTAATTTGTTTATACTCACTTTTTTTAAATGAATATTAATTGTTTTAGTACATAACATTGCACTTTAAAATATGCTATTTCTTTAATTTTAAAGATTTTAAAATGATATTTCTTGAATTTGAGTTCGCAATATTTCTTGTATTATATTTATGCTTCAATATTTACTTAAACATTTGTTTTAGGTAAGTAACCTGCTGCTTTGTGAAGCGTTTTGGATACCAATGATACGATTCAGGAACAGTTACATAATGGATACAACGTTATAAACATTGGATTATACGTTTATTTTGTTAAAAATTTATGAAGTTTTTGCATGGAAAATTTTGGGTAAGTAAAAATTTACTTAATGCGCATATGTAACTGTGAAAAACTGAAACTTGATAATTGTTGTTATTCACTGGTGAATATTCACATTCACATATCAAAAAGTCGGTATAAATCACCGGTGCACTGTTAAAAATTTTCCGGAAAATTTACGGTAATTGTTACTGGCATCCATGTTGCCAGTAACTATTACCGTAAAAATCAAACGTTACTGTAAAATTTTACGGTTTCCTCGGTAGGCCACAGCAACCAATTGGAGCTGGGATCGCTTATTTTTCCGGTATAAATTACCGTAAAAATCAGCGATGCTATAAGTCCGCCATTTTACAGTAACAATTGCCAGAAAATCTTGAATTTTCAACAGTGTGAGAGCTGTCATTTTCCAATTTTGGTCTCTCATAGTAGCATATGCAAGATTTTTTAGTGATTTGTGAATAAATGATGAACTATTTATGATTAATAGAAGTGTAATGCATAGTAATTCGTATAAAATTTACAAGGGGACAATAATTACTTGCTCTTAAATAAAAGAAAAAATGAAACATGATTTTTATACATATCGAGGGTGCTGAATCCGATAATTGGGTAACATTTTTTTTGCAACTTTTTCCGTTTTCGAGATATACGTGATTGAAATATAGCATAAAATGGTATATTTCAATAGTGTAAGTCTCAATCGGTCAGACAGGTTTCTGAAAACGTCCATGCACCTTTTAAATATTGAAATTAAGTTGGGACTATTTCATATGCGAAAAACGAATTTAATGTCGGAATTAAAACGTATACATTGCTTTTAGAGAATGACTACCAGAAAGTCTCATAGGCATTGCGTTGCATAGCTAAGTAGTGAAACTTGAGCTATTTAATGTACAATTTTATGCTATATTTCAATAGCGTGTATCTTAAAAACGGACAAAATAGGAAACATTAGACTCCTACCATCGGAATCAGCGCCCTCGATATATGTATAAGAGCCATGTATCACATTCTTTTCCAGAAAAAACAAGTTCATACCGTCCCCTCGTAAGAATTATTGCTTTTGCATCATGCAATGTGATAGTATGAGTTAATCCATACAATCGATGTACATAAAAATGGCTGAAATGTTTAAAGAAACACTGGAATGAACTACAAAAGTTTTATATTATGAAAGTTACAACTGAAAGTGCGGTGCGCTACTTTAGTGGTCAACGTAAGCAGGTGGTCAACTTATAGAGGTTGAATTATATGATAGGTCCAATTCTGTACCTGAAAATAGCGGTCAACTTAGACAGGTGGTCATCTTACAAGGGTGGTCAACTTTACAGGTTTTACTGTACTACATATTATCTATTTAATGGTTCCTCGCATTCGAATATATCACAACTAGAAGCTAAAGTTCAAAATTACGTATAAAGTGCAAATATTTGCGCAAAAATGTTACACACGTCCAAATTGATAAATCGTGCTATTATATGAAAACGATTATCTTAATGTTAGGCAATAATTGCTACAGTCGAGCCCGTTTATTGAAACATCGGTTAAACGTATATATACCGATTAATGTAATACATTTTTAGTATACCAAACCGCAATAATTTGTTTTTTGATCTCAGATCAGAAAATATCTCCTTTATTAAAATTATTTTTTGTGTGGCAAGAGGGCTGTTCCATTAAGCTGGCTCGGCTGTAATAACAAAGTTATTTAAGTACAAATAGTCTTTTATTTCATTGCTAAACCTGAGAAACAAAAAACGCAGGTGTATTCTACACGCGGGTTTTGGGACTTCTTTTGCGACAATTGTTTATAATTGTTTGCTCAAAAATGGGAGAAGGCTGTTTCTAGTAACATAAAAAGACGTACTTGCAATAATTTTTCAATACCTGTGCTTCATCTACAATGCTTCAATAAAATATAGTCGAGCTTGTTTTATGTAATAGCCAATTTGCGAAGAAAAACAATTTTAAAAAGCAGGATTTCCCATTATCCGGGATGTAAAAGTCAAATTACAGCAATTAGTTACTTTGAAAATTTATTACATAAAGCGGGATATTCTTTTAACCGATATTCTAATAAGCTGGTTTTACTGTAATAATATTTTTTGTGTTTAAAAGGATTTTTTCAAAATAAAGCACTTATTCCAATATGCGGTGGTTTCCTTCAGTCAAAAGTGCTACTTTTAGTCATTGAAATGGATAAAATGAGCAAAAAAAAAATACATGGACCCAGAAAATACTTTCATTTTTCCAACAGTTTTTTTTTAAATTAATTTTTTAAAATGTCCGATTTTTCAAACAAGGCGTGGTCTTTATGATGTCACAAATGATGCATTTTGGCGCATCTTTCTACCACGATTCCACGTTATGATAATCAAGCAGCGAATTAAAATTGCGCTCTACGCTTGATATCAACCATATAGTTGCCAATACACATGAGTAAAGATGCGAATTAAATATTTTGTTCTGTGAATGGCAACATTGAATGGCATTTCATCATTTGTGATGTCACACGACAGAAGTGTAAACAATGATAGCGCGGAGATTTAAGTATTTTTTTTAAATATTAAAATTAAATAAATTATTTAAAAAATGGTCAGATCCTATGTTTTTAAGCATGTTCTTTCAAAAAAAAAAAAAAAAAAAAAAACTTTTGGAAACGACCCCATTGAAAACTAAACATACGATCCCATTTTAATTTAAAATCCGTTCCCAGTGATTGTGATTTAATGTGATTTATTTGCAATATTTTCAACCCGATCAAAAACCGCAGGTTAAATGGTTAAAAAATGAAAACATTACCCCTTGTCAAACGTAACTTGCATCTATTACGAAGGTCATCTCTCGTCGCATACACGTGGCACGGCGTACAGCCATTACTCATTCAAGCGTCGTATTTCATGCTAGTCAAAATATCGCCGTTCAAAAGTGGGGTGCAAAAGGGTGGGCAGACGAGAAATATGGCTTCGCGTCAACGAGAAATTCATCCAACGATGGATAAAAGATGCAAGTACAGTTGGAAAAAAAATCTGTCAGTATAGGAATTGACAAAATTTTATTTTGCACCGCCACACAGAAATATTCCGTGTGAGTTTCTTATATGCTTATTCACTAGTTTAAGATCCTGGTTTAATTTTTTCCATTGATCTGACATTCTTTGGCTGTAGTTTTTCGTTAACAGTAAAGAAATATGATTTAAATGTAAGATGATTATTTTTGTGATTAGTATAATCTATCAACTTTGAATTTGGATTTGCAAACACACCATTTTAAGATATAAGAAAATCAGTTTAGTAAGACCAGAGCTCTCAAGCAGTCGCTTTTTTCCTAAGTCCCTTGTTTGGTTCCAAGTCCGTTTTCCAAAATCTGTGTTTTTTTCTTTAATCTCTCCCTTAAAAGTTCAGTTTTATTTTAAATTGTCTCTATTACCTCTTTCCTCTACTCACATTTTTTCTGAAAAATTTCAATTCAGGCAACCTTCTCTTGGATCAATTGGAGATCTTTTTGAGAAATCAAATTAAAACACCTATTTAATTAAATTACCTCGATAAGCAGCTGATGTAATCGCCTGTTTTCGCTCTTTTTAAAGCCGACTTTGAGATACAAATATTTAAAAAATGAACTTCCTTTGCACATTTCTTTTAGGAAGTGTAATAATTAAATTATTGTTTCAGGAACATCCAAAAACAATAAATCATGTCTGAAAAATATACATATTTTTCTTGTTTTTGCCTTCTGACTTAAATGTTCCAAATGTTGCTGAAAATATTTATTTCTAATACGGGATGATTTTATAAAATTTCCCATGCACAGAAAGAGACCTCGGAATTACATACCCAGTCGTAAACACAAAAACACTTTGAGTGCAAGTGATGGTTACAGAACTAAACATTCTCCTGGGAGCTATATTGTTATAAAATATTTTTAAAGTGCTTTATCCAAAAATTAAACCAATACTGTATTATGTCCATCGGATGTCAATCTATTTAGAATAAACACAATCAAGCAAGTTTACAGGCTCATCTGGGCAAGAAATGAAGTGAAAAGTTGACTTTATAGTTATAAGTTTCATAAAAAGAAACCTGAAACATATATTTCAGCCTTGTTCCAAAATTAAAAAAATGTCAATAGCTAAAGTTACTTCCAACGTAGACTTCAGTTAAGTTTCATCTTGTGAAGTGTTTGCTTTGCCATTACATTATTTCAAATTTTCGACGTCGCTCCTACCGAAACTTCCGTTTATTACTTCCGTTGTAGGCTGAAATTACTTTTATCATGTCAAAAGAAAATTCAATTCAAAAATTAAAATAGACGTCCGCTTACCAATTGCTATGGACGAAATGAGATTTTTATCTCTTTTAGAATTGAGAGCTGAGCAACTTTTGAATAAAATGTATCTTTTCAACGGACTGCATACTGTTACCGTAAGATAGCTAGCACATTATTTAGAGATATATTATGTTAAAGCCATACATTTTTGTAATTTGTTTTCAAAACACAAGACATCATCGTTAACTGTTTTAATTTTTATCCAATTATAACTGAAGCAAAACTGTTGTACTGCGTTTTAATTGTTTCATATGTAACTTTCTGGCAAAAATGGTAATCGAAAATAAGTTTCTCAAGGATTTTAACATTATGATTTCATTAAGTTATTGATAAATAAGTTAATTATTTACTATATCATCGATTAAGATTCAAAATTTTTACTACGCTACATTTTTGTTGAAATTTTCTTCTTCTAAGCTTGCATCGAAAAAGAGAGAGAGATAAAGGGATAAGTAGAAACTGAGACAGAATGTAAAAGTGTGAAAATAGGAAAGGTAAGAGAAAATGAAAATATAATGTACTTCAGTTTAAACTTTTCAAACCGTAACTACGAACAAAGTTGTAATTTACTGATACATAACGTCTTTCAATCGTATTAAACAATAGTTTCTTATCTTCACTAAAGAGACAGGTTTATGTGCTGTAAAACTTTTGATTTTTTTTTTTTGAACTGCTAATAAGCAATATTTAAAATAGGCTAGAACATAAAAAAATGCAAGAGGGATAATGGTTGATCAAAGAACAATCAATAAGTGCATGCAGAAAGTTAGGTTCATTTAATTATAGACTAGCTTCTTGTTTATTGTAGTCTTATACTATTTTAACAATTATATTTTCCCTTGAATATTGTCTGGATTTGTGCTTAATATTTTTATACACGTTAGTGAGTTCGTAAGTCTGTAAAGTCATGAAATCTTAACAGTTATATGAAAAACTGCATAAGAAACCATAAAGCACATTTCACAGCCACAAATAGCGAAGAATTACCTCATACTAAAATACCTCTACTAAATATCTTTCTCTCCAATCTATTACTTAAATTCCGTATCAAGCAAAACAAAACGTAAACTTCGTTTCAAACCATTGCACATGCAAATAAACTTCTATTCCAAATGTCCTCCATACATCCCTGGCTGTACCGTCTTAACGTTCGATTAAGCTGAAAACCGCGCCATCATCCCCTTCCTGTTAACCGCCTATTTCGCCATTTCCTTATCCTCACCCTGACATCAAAAAGAAAAATATTTAAGTTTCATTTCGAATTCGATGATGGCGGTCGGTGAAATATTCCAATCGTTATGATCCAGCATGCCCCTGCGCTCCCCCCCCCCTCCTATCCACCGTTCGTTCCTCTTATTCGTGTAGAGGTAGAAAAGTGAAGATTTGAACTTCTATAACGCTTTTGGGGATAAGTAATAGAGTAGAGAGGGGCCATTTCCAGATTTTGTTTTATTCGAGCTTTGTGGATGCAATTACTCGGCAATTAGAATACATCATATCGATTACGAACGTGGTTGCAACGAAAACTTTATAGGGATTTTTTGAAGTCTTGTACTGAGAAGAGAATTCATTGAAAAAGAAAATAAAAAGTTTTAGATTTCAATATAAATCTGTTTTTTTTTTTAAATATTTTTATCCTTATTCAACCTTTTTTTCAAATTTTAATACTTTTGCGTGTGCACCTTTAATGATTCTAAGATATAGTCGATTTCCTTCATCACGGCAGGTTCTAATGCAAGAGCAATTTTACTTACAATGGTTATAAACTGTCGTATTATAATCAAAAATACGTTTTAAAATCAAAGATAATGGGAGTATGACCCTTAAAATCCGCTCGTATTGTCCCTCTGAGTTTTTTTGTTTTATAGACGTCATTTTCAGTTTCCGATGTCGCGCTACGTACTTGCTTTTAATCAATATTATACCGAAAGGGGAAAACTTAATGAAATAAGGATTAAAAATAAAAAAAAAAGATTCTGTAAAAGTCGTAAATAGTTTTCTTTTGAAACTAAATTGTGTTTGTAATTGCAAGACTTTACAAGCACCCAGTAACGTTATATTAAAATTAAGCAGTAATTTTCCCATGTAAAGGGAGGTGGGGCACGTTGGTCCGCTTTTTTACTTATCATATTTTATGTCATCAAAAAATTTAATAAGCAGTTCAATTTTCTACATTAAGTTTCACTGAACTCTTCTCAATTCGAGAGATTTTTTGGAAACGCTGAATTGTTATTTTTTTATATTCGTTTTTTAACGGAACCTCGTAAAGTGGACAGACGTGACCCACGGGTGGGGCACGTTGGATCGACTCAAACAACATTATCTATAATTTTAGTGATAAATACTATCATACTTTGTAACTACCTTATTCTCTTTTGTGTGTAGAGGGAAAAATATAAAGTTTAAAGATCAATATAACATATTAAATTCATTTTAATTGATAAATCATCTTTATTTAAAAACAGCAATAAGCATTCACCATTATACTACACAATTATTTTTAAAAAATCAATTATTGAACATTGAGGAGACAGTTAATGCAGATTAAAGTTAACTGAAGTTGCGTTAAATGATATCTGGGAATATGAAAGTGCTACTTCTTGAGCTTTAAAAGTAGCACTTTTGTTGTATTAGATTTTGGAATGCTAAGTCATATGTCACTTTTATGCAAAGTTACATCAATATTTGCTAGGGGACAAAAACTCTTTTTCTTCATTGTATTGCATGAAACAACTCCAAAAAGAAAAGAATCCTGTAATACTAATACCATATATTTCGAAGACAAAGTAATAGCAAAATAAAATTGACAGCTTTAGATTAGCATATCTTTGCTCTAAAATCAAAATGAGATAATCTTAAGTAAAAGTATATTTTTATGTTCCTTTAATAAATTATTTGTTTTATTTTGCTTCTATGTAGAATGCTTGTTTAGCAAAAATATTTTGCTTAATACTGGAAATTTTTATAGCATGTGTTGCATATTTAACTCTTAGAAAACAATTGTCTGCAAAAATTTGAAAGTGTATTTGAAAATATAAATAGTAAAAAAGTGCATAAATGAAATAAATCTTTTGGTGAAATTAATTTATTAAACTTTTGTTAAAAAATTATAGAATATATCTTTGCTCCCCCCCCCTAAGTTTTTATTATTATTGTTTCAAAACGCGTGTAACATGAAATGAAATGAATGTATAATATACAAAAATTTAGAATATTGTTATAATTTTTGAGATTTAAGAGAAAAATAAGTTTTTAAATTATGTGTGGTAGGTTGGTCCGGTCCAACGTGCCCCACAAAGAGTGGACCAAGCTACCCCACCTTTTTGGTCTGATAAAGCGATGTCATAATTATTTTCTTTTAGACAAAAAATGAAACAATTGCCAATTATTGTGAATTAAAAAAACTTACTTTTAGAAAGGAGTTCAATTTTTTTTCCGCAATCTTGAAGGAAACCACCAAAAAACGAGCTGATGTGTGCATCACATGTTTTCCTTTTACTGCAATTTAATGTTATTTTCCCATTATTGGCAATTTTAATGTGATTCAATAGTTTGCTCTCTAAATATCACTACCAGTGGCTAAATTGAAATCAGACTGAAAAAAAAAAAAAAAAAAAGTCGTCAAAATTGTTGCCAAGTTGGCAATGATTTTGGCGATTTTATTTTTTTTTGGTGACAAAACTTGGCGACCAAAAGATTGGTGATATATCGCCACGTGTCCGCCAAATTATAACACCACTTGAGCATTCATCGAAATTAACAATGATTTCCACCCAAAAGGGGGCAAAAGATCCCTTTAGAAGCACCCGAATGCAACCAAAAGGGGAGGTACACAACTAGACCGTACTAGGAGTCTACGTTCCAAATTTCAATATCTAGGACATACCATTCTTGAGTTATGCGACTTACATCCACACATACGCACATCCGCACATGCGCACATACGCACATACATACGTACATACGGACGTCACAAGAAAAGTCATTGTAATTAACTCGGCTAATGTCAAACTGGATATTTCGAGTTATTATACGTTCTTAGGCACTTTTCTGCGTACGGTCCGGTTGAAAAAAAAAAAAAAATACTCAACATTAATTCGGGGGTGAGCAAAATGGAAATTAAGGCCGAATTTTGAGTGAAAACTTTTTCGCGAATACAAAACTTCCTTTTTTGTAAAAGGAAGCAAAATAGGTACAGTTTTCTAAAAATTACTCAGGACTATTGAAATAATACTTTCTGGAAAAAAAATTGTTCAATATAACGGTACCATGTGATTTCATTATAGGATTTGTAGGACCATCAGTGCGATTTGTATATCGTAAAAATAATATATATATATATATATATATATATATATTAATAGTATTAAAATAATTGAGAGCAGTCCAACGTGCCATACGGTCCAACGTACCCCACCGCCCTTTACTCATATAAATTTTGAAGATCACTTGACAACAATGAATGCGTAAAAATAAGTGTTTCTGTGTTCTCTTAAGCGTGTAAATTCTTCATGATATAACTGTCGGCTGAAAGATAACAGTATAAATCATACGACTTACAATCAATAGCTTATACTCAATTATAGAGAAGAAAGAAATAATTATGCAACTGTGTACCTTGAAACTTGTATGAGACATTGAGAAATGTTCTACAAAAAATCACTAAGCAATAACGGTATGATTATCTTATATATTAAAACTGCAATGCAATTTTATAAAAGATTTATGTGAAAAATACTGCATTTTTGCTCACGAATAATTGCACTTTTGTAAATCGGACAGTATTGAATTTTAAAATATCGTATTTCATTTACGATGCTTTCCTTTTTCTGTTTATTTTTTCGCTATTTTTTTTCTTCAGAGATTTGTACTTTAGAGTGTAACAGAAATTCTGAAACCTATACATTTTTATTACATTTGAAGCATAAAAATGTTCTAATTTTAAACATTTTTATTTTCATTTTTACTAATGATAAATAGGAAATTGTAATTATTTCAGGAGCAACAATGATTTGCTATGTATTTCTATGTACAGCCACCTAATATATAGTAAGAACACATATAATAATTTTCTAAAAGGCTTTAAACTAATTATACTACAAATCCAGTCAATAGTTTTATGCAATGATTACGCTGAAATAGTTTATTCAGATGATAACAAGTTTGAAGTTAGTTAAAGATAATAAAGAACATGCTATGAAGATTTTTTTTCTCTTTTTGTGAGTGAGTTTATTTTCTCTTAACTTTTTTAAACCCGGATTACATATTTCTAAAAAATATGTATTATTAAAATGTGCATTTTTGCTTTAAAATGTATTGAAAATTTAGTTTTTTTTTTGCTGCCCTTAGAGTTTAATACAAGGTCTTTTATCAGGAGACATAGGAATAAGAATTTTTATTTGATTTTTTGGCAACGTAGCCGTTTTATTACTCTAGTGATTTTAAAATAAAGCGTCATTATCCTTGTTCTCGCCATTTACTCGCCTGACCTAGCATCATACAACTTCTTTTTGTTTTCTTGAATGAAAACAGAAATGTAAGAGAATGGAATCTTTGAACTAACATCGGCGAAGAAAAATAATGAGGGAGAGGCTAACAGTGATTAATTATATCAAATAGAGAAGTAGAATAAGGAGGTGGAGGTTCTGAAAATGCGTTTGAAGATAATTCTCGTTTTGCACTAATGTATTAAGTAATTTAAAGTTGATTGAATTCGTTTGGAAGATTCCTGTATTTTCAGTTTTTCTACATAAAAGTGTAAAATACTAAAGTAACGGAGATGACCGGAGGCTATCCTTATGCGAAGTCGGATTTATTTCTAAACGTTTTCGGAACTTTTCATATTTAGTAATATTAAATTCAACTCATATTTTTCTGTCATTCATTCATTCGTTCTTTCTCTCAAATCATATTCTCATTCTTTTCATATTTAGTAATAATATATTAAAACTGTTTCTGCCGTTTTTATCATAATGCTCCTCCTTCAAAAATGTTTTATTAAATTTCTCCAACTTCATTTATTGACTATGAACCCTAACCTAGAGGAGTATTTTTAACACGAAATAATGAGCCTTAATGTGAGTATTTAAAATGTGTTCTGACCAGCATCTTTAATCTTTGCTTTGAAAAATGGAGAAAATCCCCTACCATTTCTGTTGATACTGCTTTGATCTAGTTCAGATTTTGACATCACGCAAGCTGGGCAGAAAGCACTGCTTCTGTTTGAAGATATAAAGACGCTCACGATATATTTCTTCCTTTTTCTGATCGAAATCCTTAAAATAACTTTTAATGATATTTTTATCGACAGCAAATTTCCATTTGAGTTATTCGTTTGATGTATCGTTCATTCGTGCGTTCATAATTAGTTTCAATAAATGCTTTCATTGCTTTTAATTGCTACATAGTTTAGATTGTTGAATGAGCGACATTGAAATTAAGTCGAACTTTGTATTCAAAATTCTATTTACGTGCTGTTCACGACTGAAAACTGCTAAAATATTTTCTGTATGCTATAGCAAGTGCTTATTCATAGTCTAATGAGGTAAGATATAATAGTTGCTAAAATTGTGGACTTCTGGAAATTTTTTTAACTGTATATGATCTTAGAAATAGTTATTTTTCACACAGCGCATACTCGTATATATCATTTTAAACATTATAAAATAATGTTTTTCGATTCAAAAAAGTTAGACGGGCTTAATTGCAATTTGATTGCAAAATTAACAATTCCCTTTCTATAGACCATATCACAATAGTGACTTGTTAAAAATGTAAGCATATGAAATAACAATCAATAACTGTCTTGCTGGATGTTAGTAACATTTGAACAGGTTCCCTGAAAAAGAAGAATGATTAGCTGGGAAAGTTAGACATTGAAAGTCGCTTCATAATTGCATGTAATAAACCAACAGCCCGGTTATGGCATTCAGAGACCGTTTTCGGTATATTACATGTAATTCTGCCTTAGTCCTATCTTAAGGGTGGTAACTTACTACTTATTACCTAAAAATTTGGTTTCAATTGACGAGGTGAACCGCACCATGCCTGCGGGCTCTTTTTCTCTGCGATTAAATTTATTTTATCTACCAGTTTGTTGGCACTCTTAATTTTAATGAGATGTCGTCAGCTTTCCACTCGGTTATTGACTATTCCAGACTGCTGAGTCCTTAACAAAACCGAAATTGCATACCATGGATGTCATAATTGGATTGTCAGAGAATTAATTATAGCTATGCCTTAACCTTGATTTATGGGGTGGTAATTTACTTTTTATCACTTCATAATTGTGGGTTTCTTTAGATACAAGTACGTGCAATTTCTTTTTTGTGTTACAAATACTTTTTGTTTTTTGCATTGTGTTTAGTATTCAACTATAGTCAAAATAGCAAATCAGAACTAGCATTTTTTAAAATGTAACAGTTCAATAAACATACAAACTTTAAAAACAGAAATTTCCAAAAGTATCCGCAATTTTGAGCACTGCTACATGTAGTTTTAAGTTTTGCTACCAATTTAAGATTAAATTGGTCCTTTGGTGGTGTTTGTGATGTAAAGAGTCTGGGTTGACTATATGGCTATGGTTGTTAAGATGTCTAAACTACAGAAAATGATAAAAAAAAGTCGTAGTTAAAAGCTTTCAAAAGGAATAACATCAAACTTTCATATTCCATTGATTGGTTAATTCAACACAGAAGCAAATTATTGCTTAATAAATAAAAAATAAATAAATACATTTGTGCAGAAAAATATAAGAAAATATATTAGCGTTAAATAATAGTTTGGTTGAGACGTTAACTAATCCATAATAATCTGCATTTTGAGTCCCGTCTTTGCCCCCGAACCCCTTCCCCCCCCCCCCAACTATCAAAGCCGACGCTCAAACTCTTGAACCGCGTGACATTTTTTTGTTTTTGTTTTAATTGTTGAGGCTCTGCCCTTTTTCGGCCTAATTTGATATATATATAATAGGTAATTTCATATGTGCTTGTAGGATGCCTAAAGGATTAATTAACTTAAAATTTGTTGAAAAAAAATACAGATAAGTGTTACAAAACATGTTTGTAAAAAACTATCTTATTATTTGAATTTTAATCATATTACGAAAGTTGTTAAAACATGTAAAAACTTGAAAAAAGGTTTATTTATTTTTTCCTTAATATTTAATAATTTTAGTACAGTAACATATTCGTTGCTAGGGCAACCTATTTGTAATTCACTAGTCTTCTAAACTACAAAAAAACTCTGGTTAAAACAATTTTAGCTAAAATTACCTTACGCAATTATCATCATATTAAATATGGAATCTACGATTCATATTGTATTTATGAGTACGAGGCGTTTCGTAACACAAAGGCCATGTTTTGTTTAATAATTGATATAATGTGATGTAATGTTGTAGGGTCAACTGCAGTAGATCAAGTAAGAATTGTTTCTGAATATTTTATGAAATACTGAAGCTGTGAAATAATTACTTTCTATATATATTCCGTAGGTGACTGAAAAAAAAAAAACATTACAGATGACATTGGTACGGATGCTTTGATTATGAACAAAAAAAAAAAAAAAAAAACTTCACGTTAATACAAATTTTATAAATTATTAACGATTTAACCTCTATAACTATGTGCTTTTGTATATTTTATAAATTTGAAATTATAACTGGTTTAAGTAAAATTTGTGTGGGGTTTAAGCTTCATTTCGAGTGAACTATGATTATCTCTATTTAGTTATATAAGTCTTAAATAGGAAAGTAGTGTAGGTTACTTTTTTTATAACTTGCATTTACACCATCCGAAAATAGATTTGACCTTAATCTACATTATACATCATGTGAAAACACTGTAAGTCTAGGTCTAATAATTAGCCGATAAATAGTAAAGGGCAGTCCATGAATTATGTCACACTTCTTTTCAACATTTTTGACCTTCTCCTTTGTTACAAAGTGTCCCACTTTATCCTCCCTATCCGTCCCCTTGTCACAAAGCACGCTATATTTCAAAAACGGACTTTTATAAGAAAAAGCCTCATGTCACAATTCTTATTAGACCCTCTTCCCTCTTGTCACAAACGAGCTTCTTGTTTACGAGCCCTCACCCTCAATTCAGGACATTATTTCTGTGATACCCCTAATCGCCAAATTTAACAGCATTAGTGCTTTATTCAAAACTGCTATTATACTATTCAATAGCTCATCATCCCGTTTTATTGATGTACACCACTTTTGCTCTCAGTGACTGGTGGCCGCCTACGGCTGTCATGCAATCCGCCTACGGCGGGTTTGGTGTAGATTTTGGGATCTTTACCCCCTTAAAGTCGCTTGCTGTGGTTTTGTGCGCCCATTTCATTTTCCCTCCGTTCCCACTTCCGTTCAACACCTGCGGTGCGCTTTTCCATTTTCTTATCGCCGAAGGCGGTATAAGTTGGCAAAATAACGTTAGTTAACGCTTTTGACACGTAAGTTACGTTCCTTTGAAGGAACATATAAAAAACAGAATGTCTCTCATCTAAACACGTCTTACGAACTGCGGCGGATCATGAACTAATCAGCAGTACAATAATTAATCCTATTTTTTGTCCCGCCGTAAATCAAATTTAAGTCATTATCGCTCGAACGAGGAATTATTGCACCAAAGTAAGTTTTCTGGAGCGTCTCTTTCAAGCGAAGCTGCTTTGTCACAATGCCAGGGACATATAGTCGGAAATTTTGAAACAAATAATACGTCGCTGAAAATTGACTTGTTAATTATTATATTATCTCCGCTAATCACAATCGTAGAATAATGCAACCTGTCCAATCGTGTTCAGTCCATAATAATGCGTAGCTATCGATATGCAAGGTTCGATTAACAATTCTTCGTCTTTCTTGAGAAGGTCATGCGATATTCATACACACGTAGTTAAACATGGTAAATGACTATTTATGAGTGTGGTAAAGAACTTCGTTTTTTTTTTTTTTTTTTTTTTTTAAATTTGGGTAATTTTTTTTCAGCTGTGAAATTGCCCAGGTAACATGTATTAAAATAAGTTTCTTAATCCTCTTGCAATTTTGATTATGCATGTCATTTAAGTAAAAAATTCACATGAATTAAATTGGAATTGGAATGAAAAATTAATAAATAAAAAATCAATAAGATCGATTAACTTCAAAACCAGATTATAATCAAAATTATTTTTATAGGTAAGTAATAACACGATACTGCTAATTTATAAGACAAAACAAAGTTTTAAAAATGGACTGAGCTGATTTTAATGCTAAAACTTTAGTTTAAGTCCTAATTTAAAGTTTCATGGCTACCATGTTACGCATAAATATATTTATTTGTGTATTTGTATACCTAAAAACTACTAAATCTTGCTCACTAGCATTAGCAATTTTAATAAGTTGTGTAGTCTAAAGTGATATTCAACCCACACAGAAACTGCAAGTATAGTTTATTTATAGTTTCTAAAGTTCCTTATAGTTTAAGAAAGCATGCACAGTACGTGGAATGATTTTGATAGCGAAACTATAAATCTGTGAAAATAGTTGTTAATGATAAATAGCGATAAAAATATCCTGTAATCCGAGGAAAATATTAGTTTAAGCAAAATATTTTGCCGTTAGAAATTGTTTATGTTTATTGTGGAATGCTTCTTTTGACTTTTACGTATATTAAAAACGAAATGAATTGTAATGTGCAGGTTATGGCCTAAAGTTTTATTCCATCATTTCACTAGTTCAGCTTTCACGTAGTTCGTAAAAATACAAACGTTATTTTCTGAAAATTTTAATTTATAGCTTAGTTCTGTATTTTGCTGTTTTTCAACATGTGCGGGGGAAAAAGCTCCCCCCCCTCTTTCAGATAGTATACTTATATTGACAACATCAATACATTTTTTTTTTAAAAATTGCAAGCCGTCAGTTTCAAGACGTCGCCTAATTTCTGGCATCAGTGAAAAAAAAAATTGTTTTTCTTAGCTATTGTGGATGTAGAGACACCCGAAAATGAAATCTACACCATTTTATACTTGCCATAATGGAGAAATGAAAAATATGGAGATTTTATGAAAGAAAAAAAAAAAAAAACTACTGCAAATTAAATACCCATTTTATGCAGTTTTAATGTAAACGAAGAGACTTGTGTAAGCTTTTATGTTTATTTTTGGGTAAATCAAGTGTCTAATAAAGCGTAAAGAAACTGAGATATTAGGATTTCTTAAATTAAGTGTTGCCAAATTCCATGAAT
Organism: Uloborus diversus; assembly: GCF_026930045.1. Lineage (NCBI taxonomy): Eukaryota > Metazoa > Arthropoda > Arachnida > Araneae > Uloboridae > Uloborus > Uloborus diversus. The sequence goes on along the minus strand of NC_072737.1, from coordinate 160,163,751 downwards.
AAGTAATACGCTTGAAAGGTGCCAATCAGGGGTGTCTTTGGAGTGTTGGTTTGTGGTTTCCTTCCCCTCCCGCCCCAACTCGCCAAACAAAAGAGTTTTGATGCATTATGTGAACATAAACTTCGCATAATTTCAGAAACAACATTTTTATTTTTGTAGAGTGCCAAAAGCCATAAATTAGAATACAAATATACATTACGAATGTATTTTATGAAAAATTGCCCTAGATGCATATGTAATAGCCTACTACGTTCACTGGTCTATTTTTTTTCGTTGAAATGCGATGGATTAAAAATATTTTAAGATATGATGGGGGGAATTTCAGAATCAAATCTTACTACTATTATATGTGCGAAAGTTTGTCTGGATGTATGGATGTATGGATGTTTGTTACTCTTTCACGCAGAAACTACTGAACGGATTTTGATGAAACTTGACAATAATATAGCTTATGCATCAGAATAACACATTGGGTAGTTTTCGTCCCGTTATGGGGGGCAAACCCCCTTAGGGGGGCAATAAAATACAATTTTCGTGTAAATTCTCTAATATAGGGATGAAAAAATACTTGCACATATTTACATTATATGTCCATCGAAAGCTCTGATTTTTCTGCTGAAGATGGCACCTGTTCGAAATTTCTAAGTAGAGTAAAAAACGAGTTATGAGCTTTTTAGTTCCATGTTCGAAGGCTTTCCTCAACTCAATACAGTATTTAGTGTATCATCTCAACTCCCTGTCGATAGCGACAATTGTTGTATTGTTGTCTTTCTTTGTGTTTCGTGATTGTTCAAGGCTTTTCTCAAGTCAATCTTGAAGTAAGATTTTTGCACAAGATTGGCAAATAATACATGATTTGGCTGATGATTTTCCATTTAAACGGAACTTTAATGTAATTAATGGTTTTTATTATTATTTATGCTGATTGAACACTTACTCATTATCCAATCATCCAGCAGATTGTCAAAATTTTTGCTGTTTTCAAGTCGAAGACTACGTCATAATGTTTCTCAGCTTTCACCATGTAAACAAAATATCGCCAATCAAAGAATCTTTAAAAAACTTCTTTTACTGTGTTAAATAATCCAGCAACTAAATTAGGCAAATCCGTAAACAGCACAAAAACTTCCATTAATTTTCCTTTTTGCACAATTTCAAACAATCGCCAAATTTTACTACTTATTTTGGAAACATTTCGAAAGAAACTCTTTAGCGCCATTTTATGGTAACCAAAAGTATCTCAGCATCTGGCGATAATATCTCTGTAACGAAAATTAATATCATATCGTTTTACAAAGTAAGGAAAGAAGGGGCGAGCATCATCGAAGGTATCCCAAATTGATTCCCGCAAATTCAGTAAAATTGCACCAAGAGCCCACAATGATTGAAATTTCCCCAAATAACTAAAGCAAGTATAAGGGGATTACGAGCGCGGCTACATTTTTTTAAAAACTTCGTACTTCAATAGCCATACAGAGAAGGTTTTAGACTCCATGTTAAAAAAAAAGTATCAACAGATTAATCTTTTTAAACATGAGAAGATTAATTTCATGTTTTGGAAATTTATTTATGCTTAAATATAGTGATTTCGTTTCTAAATCAATACTATTTTGTTCTTTATACTTATTGCTATTTTAGTTTTATGGGAAAGGAAGAAACTTGATTTTTAATCACGTCAAAAAGATGTGTTTTAAATTCTTTCACTTAAAACAGAAAACAAAAGCAAGTAACGATTTTTTCTCGCCGGGTATTTTTGCTAGTTATTTACATTTTTTATAAACTAAAACCACTTTATCGACACTCCCTCCACGTGTGTCACCCAAGCGCAGACCCAGAGGGAGGTCAAAGAGGTCATGGTCTCCTCTAAAGCGACCAAATGTTGCCTAAAGCTGCATTTTAGATACTTATATTTGGGAAAAATCCCCCCTCCCCAGAGCTCCTATTCGAGTTCAAAACATTGCACTTTGCCTCCTTCCCTCTGTGTCTTTTTCTAAAAATAATAGCAGGATACGCCCTTAGTGTCACTTGGGGCGTTCCGCCTCTGGACGAGTGTGTATTTGAGGGGTAAAAAAAGTTTTATTTGCCTTTTCAATCATTTCAAAATACAGAAGGGTGATTAAAAAATAGGGAGAAATGTTATTTATGGGTTGATATGTGGTTTTTACACAAATGGCTCGGTAAACTCTGTACAGGAAAAACTCGTCGACTTAGAACTCTATAAAAATATGAACAGGAGCTTATATTTTGTTAAGACAACTCATTAGAGGTTCATCAACAGAAGATAAATGTAAGTAAACGGCTGAAATAGCGTCTTGATTTGTTTACCTAAAACCTAATGTTCCCAAACAATTTTTAAGCAATGTAAGAAAACTTTTTATACAGAGAAACATGCAAGGTGCTCCATTTATGAAAATAATATCTAATTTTGTCCACGTTCCTTTTTTAACTTCAATTGAAGTTTTAAGTTCTTTAAAATGGTATTTTTTTGTAGTTAAAGCTAGCAAGAGTAAATATAGAAGTTCTTAGGCAATATCGAAATTATGATATGTTCAACGCAAAAATATACGAGTACTTAACTTGTATTAACTTGACTTACTTGTATAACTTGCCACTTAACTCGTATAACTTGCATTCTTTGTAATGTCAGTTATCATTAGAAGCTACCGATAAGTACTTGCACTATTGAAGTTCGGATAATATTTATGTCAACCTCTTTTCCTAGGTCGTATATGTAAGGCATGATTATATTTTTAGATAAAAAATTTGTGATCTTTATGCCACTATGTTCATTATTAAATACAAATTAATCAGAAAAAAAATTTGATGGTTCTCTTCGAATTTGAGTAAAGTCATTTCAGTTTGACGAAAGCTCCTGAAGCCGTCATTACTATCTCATTTTTGAGAATTTCAGATAAGTCTTCATGTATTCCACCATGGTGTACACGTGTGTATGTGCGTGGGTGTTATGTGTAGGTATATTTTGTGCGCTTTTTCTTATATCCTTTGATTTGATGTAATACACATCGGTAATTTTCACATCCAGATACCGATTTTCTATTGACGGCGTTATTGTAATAACTGCTTGACAATTATTTTAATGAAACCACACACTAGAAAATGATTTAAAGTTTCGAATATTTTCTTTATCTGCATTATATTAAAGGGTGAATAGTGCACATTTCCAAGAAATAGTATATCCTTTTCCTACAGTCGAACAAATGCCATTCCTTTTTTTATCAGAGAAAAACCTCATTGCGAGTGGATCCATTTGCAATCTAAATCGTCATCCACACGGCCCTCAGAAAATCCCCACTAGCGCCCCGGGACTGGACAATAAGCACGAACTTCGAGCCAATAAAACGTTGCTGAGCAATCCAGAATCGGCACGAATAGAGCCCCAGAATGGCGCGTCGGCCAGATGTCTCTAATACAGTATCCAGAGGGCGGAATGTATTTTTCTGGAAAAAGTAATTGGTCTTGTCCGGGTCTGGGGCAATTAGCCTCAGGACTTAACGGCCTGACTCTTGGGCTAATAGATTTCTTTCAGACATTCAATTGGCAAGTTGGTCTCGATTTGCTTTAAGCGTTCCCTGGTCGCTGCCAAGTTTCATGAAACTGCAAGAGGAGGAAAAACCGTGAGATTGATTAGCGGTCAGGGATTCTTAAATGGAATTAGTAGGATCTCATTTATTTCGCAAACTTTCGCTTTTGTGTCCATTTTGCAGTGGGAACGAGGAAGACAGGGTCATTAATTTAGTTAACGAAAAAATCCCGTTTTCATCGATTGCATTTAACGGGAAAAAAACAAAATCACGCTATATCTTTCTTTGGATTCGATTTAATTTTTTATCTGATTTTACACTTAGAAATAAAATTTAATTGATTGCATTAATAAATATTGTTGTCAACAAAGAGAAATTCACTTTTTTTGTTATTATCCTGTAAAATGTGTTCCAAATTTTATCATAATCGTAGCATTACTTCTTTAGATATAGCAGTGACAAATAACGGGACAGAATGTTTCATTGCAACACCCCTCTTGAAGTTATTAGTGTCAAAATCAAATGATACCTTATTCCCTCTAAGCTCTAATTTGGATCAATTTTTGTTTGATTTCGTTCATTACTTATTAAGATACATCACTCGCAAGTAATGAGAAACATTTGCTGTTTGAAATTACTTGTAGGTGTTTGGGCAGTAAATTTGCATCTAAAAAAGAAAAAAAAATAATTTGAATTTTGACCTTTTGAATTCAAATTATGTTTTTTCGCAATCACGAGTGTGTGTGTGTCTGTGTCTGTATGTAGGCTTGTGTGGGGTATGTGTGTTTTTGTGTAGGGGGTATGTGTATGTGTGTAGGCATGTGTGTTTGTGCCTGTGTGCAGGTATGAGTGTGTGGGTAGTTGTGTGTATGTGTGTGTAGGCATATGTGTTTGTGTCTGTGTGCAGGCATGAGTGTGTGGGTAGTTGTGTGTATGTGCGTGTAGGCATATGTGTTTGTGTCTGTGTGCAGGCATGAGTGTATAGGTAGTTGTGTGTAGGTGTGTGTGTTTATGTGTAGGTGTCTGTATGTATGAGTGTGTGTTTGTTTGTGTGTAGGTGGATGTATGTGTGTATATGTGTTTGTGTGTATATGTGTTTGTGTGTGTACGTGCGTGTATGTATGCGTGTAAGTGTAGGATATGGATGCAACCTGAAGACGGTTTTCGCTATAGGAGCAGCATCGTGAGGCGGCCGGTCGACGGTGATGCTGCTATAGGGTGCTGGCGGGAAAATAAAATCATAGGACATCAAAACAGTCAAATGAAAGCAATAAACAATCGTGATTGATTAAAAAAACGACAGTTTTTTTTTTTTTGTACTAAGCGTTGCAAAGACAATATTTTTCAGGGATACTGTTCGCGATAATTTCTATGTCTAGAAGTAGTTTCTGTGTCCATAAATATACACTGCCATTCGAAAATGTATTTGTAGTATCATGCTAATCTTTCTGTACAATTATTTAGATATTGAACTGATGAAAGAACTTGAACCTACAACTAAAAGCACCTTTTTAAGCGGCATACATCCTAAAACGAAAGAAATACTATAAATCTTTATATTTTTGTCATTTTTGAAGAATTCTGAAGAAATTTAAAAACGATTTTGATCGTCTCTGTTTACGAAGCAAAATGTTACATCAACTAACCGAGTTCTTTAAAGTTGATTCAAACCATAGAGTAATATAGAGAGGTCACGCTTTACTAAGAAATTAAAGCCAATAATTGCACCGATTTATCCCAAGATCGTCAGCTTTTGGTTCAAGATCTTGGGATGCACATAGACTAATAATAGGAGTAGACCGAGCTTTGCCGTACTTGCTGACGAGGAAATTTTTTTTCACGCATACATCATGTGACTTGTGGGTGCCTTGGCGAAAACAACGGCATCATGGTCGCTAGATAGCGGTTTTTTCTATAGTTCGGCACTCGGCATGTATTTTAAGACGGAATTGATTGTCATTGGCTTACCCCCCCCCCCCAATGAAGAGGTTGAACTTTTGTTTAGTTATAAATTAGTTTGACATTATTAATTAGTTTTAGACAACAGTTTAGTTACTTTTATTTCATTTGAAACTAATCATTTCAACAAATGAAATGAATATTTTTAACGATATTAGAAACCGTTTCCACGGACATACAACTCTTCTAGTATAAACGGGCAAATGTCAAAAAAGTGCATGCATGTGACAAATTTTTCCGAAACCTGATCGGTCACGAGCAGCGTTGTATCCGCGTAGGCTACGCTTTTGCCCGTATATTTCAAGTTTCGGGCATTCGATGGCGGAAATTTGCTTTCGATACGAAGTTAGGCATCTAGTTATACTACATCTACAGATTCAAAACGTATTTTTGCTTAACTCATTTGATAAATAGAAAGCTAATTTCACGAACAATGCACGGTGGCAGATTATGTTATACCTAAGGCCCCTATATAGATGAGTCGATGCATCAGCTTAGGATCAGCCATTTTGGTTCGGAGCGCGTGTTTCAGTGGTTGCCTTTCCTGGCGAGTTATTGCGTTTGGATATTTTTCACAGAGAGTAATTATTCGTGTCACGTGAGTCGTTTATTAAATAAAATATTATTTTTGGCCAATTTGTCAAAAGAAGAAACTTTGCTCTGGTAACCCTAACTCCGCAACGATGAAAATCCCGATCCAAAATGGCTAAACCTGATACGCCGGCCCATTCTAATGTCACGACTAATGTTTTTTATGGCAACCCGCTATTTTATCTTGGCAACGGAGAATTCTTCCCCCTTTTTGATAACCCTACAACAATGCTGATTTGCTATTTGTTTGGCGAATAATAGTTTTCAGAACAACGCGAAAAATTTTATTGATAAGTCCAGTGTTTTTTTTTCTATAGAATTGTATTTTTAATTTTCTCAAAGACATTTTTTTTTTTTTTTTTTGAAATTGGCAACATATGTTTTGTTTCTCCAATATTTAGAACTTCTATACATTTTGAAAAAAATTTCAGCGCGGAATGTTTTGAACTTTTATGTGGATTTCTTTTTTTATATTTTCATTAATGTGATTTTAGTTATAGTTAGATTGTTAAGTTCTTAAAATATTTCACGTTTTACCCATTTCAAGTAATGAAAGCAAAAACTAGTTATTAATTTTAAATATTTTGGATTGTTGCTTTGGATTTTTTTCGCAGTAAGTAGTTTTTCCTTCATGTTTTGAATTCGATATTTAATTTAAGATTTATTGGATATCTTTAACTGATTCAAAAAGTTTGAATTAAAATTTACAGTTAGGATAAAGTGCTCTGAATAGAGCTTTTAATGTGGTTTAGTTTAGTTATTAGTAATTGTTTTAAGTTTTAATTGAACTTTTACTGTTCTTAAAGGCGTTTTCTAATTACTCTACGGATTATAGTTTAAACTTTAATATAATAATAATTCCACCTTTTAACTTTGTTTCATTTAGGTAAAAATTTGTGTTATATTTTAATGTAACTTTTCATATTTCTAATGGTCTGTTTGCGTATTTGAAGAAGTTATTTTAATTTTATTGGAGCTTCTAATGCTAACCCATACTGAATGAACATTATTTTGCATAATCACGCAACTTTTAAGCCACCAATAGTTTTTTTAAAAATTTATTTGGCAAATTGTGACAAACTTTCATGTTTTTTTTTTCTTGAGGGATGATTTTAAATTCTAAGGTATTTTTAACGGAGCTTTTGTTGTTGTTTAATTTAGATAGAACTTTATAAATATCTCTTAACTAATTGAATGGTTTCTTGCATTTACTTATCGGATTCTTTCAAATTTTTATAGAATATTTAATTAACCTACTAATAGTGTTTTCTTTAGTTAGAAAATAATGTTTCATTTCAAAGTAATCTATCATGTAACTTAAAAATGGTTTGCTTTCTACCATTAGCTTTTTAAAATTTTAATGTAAATTTAAATGCACCTTTTTAAACTACTACCTTGTTATAATTTATTCAGGGATTGTTTTTAATTTTTGTTTATTTTTTTATTTCTCTGCTATAATTTATTTCATTAATCAGGTTTTTGCATTTTAACACTAATTAAGTATTTTGCGAAAAAAATCCTCATATTGCCTTTTCTGCATTGTAAATTTTGAAATTAGAAAAATAATGAAGGTTCTTATAATCAAGTTTGATAAAGTTTTTAGCTTTTTTGTCCATCTTATCAAATATGTATTTTTTTTTAAAAAAAGGAGAAAATGTAATATCCTAATTTCTTTTTTTTTTAATGTGCGCAAGGTAAAGGGGAGTTGATAATCAATGCGTTTTTATTACCAAGGTGAATAGTTTGAGCCACCATAGGCTGCGCCCTTTTTCTTCAGGTATACTGCCATTGGGGAATTAATTTTCTTTGTTTGCACTGAGAGTAAAAAACAAAATTTGATTACCGAGTCTTTGGACCCAAGTTTGGCTGTTTTTGAAAAAACACGATCCGGTTGCTATTGGTTTGTAAAAAATCCGGATGGGAAAATGAACTTGAAATAGTAATGAAGCACGCAATGCTTAATGGAATATACCGACAGCCCGCTTATTTCACATAGAGAATACATATGGGAAATGTGGTCCTGACCCACTAATTTTTTTTTTTTACATAATATAGAAAAAAACCTTATTTTTGGACAAAAAAATATCTATACTTTTCAATTCTAGCATTAATTTTGATTTTAAAATATTTTCATATCAGATTTTTGCCTTATTTGATAACATTTATACGAAGTAAAAAAAAATGCATTGTTAGTGAAATAAATGTAAGAGCCTTTTTTTTTTACTTGATCATTAATTTCATTTGGGGAAAAACCATCAAATATCATGAACACAGATGCTTTACTATATTTATGTCTCAATTTCTTTTAATAAAGACTTTGATAAGTTTTTAACCCCTCAATATTTGCAGGTCATTTTTTATTGGTCACACACGTAACGCAAAAGGAACAAAAGTTTTCCTCCAAGGTCAAATTGGGGACGGGAAGAAAAATATCTCATATCATAAATTAACTTGATACATAATACCTGTAACGAGGGTTTCATCTTCAAACATTCAGCAGAAAATTTTTAACGAGGCTTTTTGAAAGATGTCACACACGTAACGCTACTGAATAGTTTTCATTATAAAACCATTTTTACGTACCATTTTTACGGAAAAAAAGTACTTTACATAATTCAACTAAAATAACTTGTGTGCAGGCACTGAAACCAAGACTCAATAATTGTTAAAGAATAATTAATAGTAATAAAAGTAATAAATAAGTAAACAAGTAAGACTTGTTTATTTCATACCCAAAGAGCAATTTGAAATAAGCATTAGCAATCTACAAACTTTAAGACCAAAAGTACAATGTTCTATTTGCCTCAAATTGCATTAATATTTTTTGATAATTTTTGGTTTTCGAGGAGAGAAGTGAATAAATTATACAAATGATTTAAATAATTTTAAATAGTTTTAAACCACATAAGTAAGTGTTAGAAGTTCGTGAAGAAGTTTATAAGCCTGACATTACTATTTAATTCGGAAATAAGTAAAAATAGAATCACTTCATTCTTTGTTTTGTGAATACATCCCTTCAGTTTTAGTATTTACTGGTTGCGTTGCACGGTCTACCTCGAAAATAAGAGTTTTGTCAAGTGACCATTTTCAACAATCAGGCTTAAATAAAAGAAAAAAAAAAGTTCCCGTCAATGTGAAGAAAAGAGCAATTTTATGCCTCAAAATTTAAATTCAGACGTCTTAGGCCTTTCTTTTTAATTCAAAAAATGTTATCATTGTTTATAATAGGCCTAATTATCCCGTTTCACGGATTTTCTGGCAAAAAGCACTAAGGGGGGAGGGTCGACCCCCCCCCAAAGGGGGCGAAAATACCTTTATGTGAATTCTTGAGCATCAAAGGACCTCTGTGCCAAATTTGGCAAATATCCGACGGAAATTGTGTATTTTTATTAGGAAATCCCTCTCTACTGATGCACGTGGTCACACACGTAACGCTGTAATGTCCCACATGTAACACTCTAATGTCCCACACGTAACACTAATAAATAGTTTTTATTGCTATTGTATGAGCTGTAGAAAACAATATTTGTGGAATACTTACTTGGTGTACTTATACACATGCACAAAATATACTGTTCATTTACCTTTCAAAACTTCACAGGAAATTACGAAATAGTATGAGGTACAGCTTATTTTCAGATTTTTCGAGTCACGCACGTAGCGCTGTATTTAAAATTCTCTCTCTCTCTCTCTCTCTCTCTCTCTCTCTCTCTCTCTCTCTCTCTCTCTCTATATATATATATATATATATATATATATATATATATATATATATATATATATATATATTTATATATATATATATATATATATATATATATATATATATATATATATATATATATATATATATATTTATATATGTATTTATATATATTTTTATTTTTTCCCTAGGATAATTTATATATATATATATATATATATATATATATATATATATATATATATATATATATATATATATATATATATATATATATATATATATATATATATATATATATATATATATATACATTATCCTAGGGAAAAAACACTGGCACCTAAAAAGGCTCTGTAACTCCAATAGGAATTATTAAGAGATATTAAAAAAATATCATATTGGTTTTTATTGCTTTTTGCCAAGAGATGGTGTCAAAAATTCACACACGTAACGCTGGAATGGCCCATATCCATTCTTGTATTCATAAGGGGGTAAGGTAAGGAGGAGAACCAGTTAGGGGGAGGAGAAAAAGGAGGGAAACCAGTTTAAATTTTAGTGTTTTCGTGATTTTTTTTTTAAACAGAAAAGAAATAATCAGAATTTTTTCAAACTTTATTAATTTTTTTAAGCACACTTTGTAACTTTTTGAAGTTATTTTCACCGTAGTGGAGTTAGAAGCTGCTGTCCATGAGCGGTCGTCATCAGAGCTTGTTGCTGGTGTGCATTATCGAAGCCACAATTTTTGCCTGTAGTCATTACGATTTTTCTTTCTCGTAAACAACATATTTCCCTAGAATATGAACCTAATTGTGATCAAAAAAGTTTACAATTGAATGTTTTTGAGGTGTTTGATTACAATGTTTTGTTTTTCAATCATTTTTTCACACTTCTTGCCTTTAAAAAATATTTTTATTCATCATATCACCAATGAGTTAGTCTCATATAGAGTATAATTGAACGAAGAATATTCGCACATTTTTCAGAACAATAGGTCAAAACTTCTTTGAGCTAGAATGCCTACCAGTTGAAAAAAAAAAAAAAGTTGTTTCGAGAAAAACGTGTTAAAAAATGCTCTGAACGTTTTCGAATCTCCACAGTCATTTTAAGCGCTCATAGCATCGGAACTAATCGGAATTTTTTAGTAAAATTTTTTCAACATATTCTTGAACAGTTTAACTAACATTTTATGACATAAAAAAGTGAATATTTTGACCGGTCTAAACTGACTTCGCCCCTTAACTCCAATGCAAATCGTTCATGCATATAAACCTGCGCAGACATTACTAACTCACGTACATAAATAACTTCATCAATATTATCTGTAAAAAACATTAAAAAAAATCAAGTTATATTTTGTTGGACATTTTCCTATCACAACGACGAAATTTAAAATTATTGCACTACACCACCACAAGGAGCAAGGATAAGGAGCCGCATATAAAAACTAAAATTGAGCCGTTGAATTAGTCACGCAAGAAAATAAACACGTATTTCAGCAAGCAAGTAAATAAATAAATAAATAAAGTTACGTACTTGGTGCATCTAAACTGCTTCCTGTTAATTAAATTATTTCTGCTTTACATCTCTCAATTTTCTTCTTACCTAACCAATATCTATCCCACAAAAATACAAAGAGAGTCGTCCATTTTGTTGCCCGTAATATCTCCTGTTTTAATTAAACTTTCTCAGTATTTACACTACCTGACTTTTATTGTCCCCATCGATTGATTGAAGCATAAAAAATTCCCATTAACAGAATTGGTGTTAGAACGAAGACCCCATTTGTTACGTCGTATCCTGATTGTATCACCATTCAAGAAAATGAAGACACATTCTAGGGATTTTTCTGTTAACAAGACTCTGAGCTTTCGTTAGCGAGCTGTAAATATACCTTTTGGTTTTGTCAGCCCTACGTATTTGCGCATGTGTACTTTTTTATGACATTTTAGTACTTATACATTTTTGTACTATGTATGTTATGTACATTTTTGTACTATGGCATGAGGCATCCATGTAATGTTCGGTAAATCATTTCTAATTAAAATATTTATAATGTGTGGGGCAATCTTGAATATTACTGTTAAGGGGTTGAAGTACCTCAAAAATGATGAAACGGTCAAAAAAAATTTTATTGCTTATTTCAAAACTAAAAACTGTTCTGAACATAGCGGAAAAGTTTTATTGCTTTAGTTCAAATATTTAAAAAGTTATGAGTGGTTTTAGGCCATGCTCGCTATGTGTTCTTATGCGAAAAAAAACTTTAAATTGCTTTTTCTGGATGACTGTTTTTTTTTTTTTTGTGTTTTCATGTCATTAGAATCCCTAAAGATTTTTTCTATTAAAGATACAGGTTTAAAGTAATACTTTTTGCAATTGGGATAACATATTTGAAAAAACTGTGCATTGGATAAGTTCTTTGTAAATTACTCAAATGTTTAGAGCGTGTTAAGCCTTAAAAAACAATTAAAAAAAAACCTTTGATTTTTTACATAATTAATCACAGAAAATTTTCTAATAAACTCATAAGCAAATGAGTGCACTGATTTTTAGAGATGATTATAGTGATTGTTTACCAAAAAACTTTTTTTAAATTAGTGCAAAAATTAAAAAAAAAAGCCTTAGGGATTTTAAAAAATTGAAATTTTCCTCAATTTTTTGAATTAAAAAAATAGGCAATATTTTTTAATTTTGAAAATAGACTATTGATTACGAAACAAGTATGCATGTTATGGTTTCAAAGAAATATAAAATTTATATAAAGCACAAAATGAGATGCAGAAGGTATACCTCCTGCACGTTTGATGTACTTTTGAATCCATTAGGAGACTAGGAATCTTGTTTTTTCAAATATAAACCTCAGGCAATTTTCTAGTAACTTACAGTTTATACTGTTTACTTCTTTCTGACGTACTGTTGACAATTGAGAGAAGGAAACAACACTACGTTATAGAAAACTATCTGCTGAGAGCTCAGTAAAGTAGTACTTAGTACTGTTTACAAAGTAAATAGTTATTCTAAAAAGATTACGTGTATCAATTTATTAACAAATGATGCTTCGAATGTGCAACGAAAAACTTAATTTTTATCCGTGTGATTTTAAAACTTTAGCATTAGTAGTTATTTTCCTTCTGCATAGCAGAATTAAGGTAAGAGTTCGAAAACCCTATATCGAAAAGAAAACATTCCTTAACTATTGTCGAAGATGTACTATCAAAAAATATCTCATACTAAATATTATTTACAAGATCAGGATATAGATTTTTATTTTGCTTGAAAAAAGGTATTATTTTTAAAACCAAATAGGGTGATATTATAAAAGGATACACTAAAAAGATATACTAAAAGTTGAAATTCTTCTAAATTTTAAACAAGTAGAGTTAATTCACAATATTATAATAATAACTCACAATTATTTGAAGGTTTTTAAGGTTCTTTTTGTGTTTTAAAATTTTAGTTTTAGATACCGTAATGCTTTTATAAGGTTGTTTTTTACTTGAAGTTGCATCGAACTTTTCAAACGTAGCTGTAGCACTTAATTCTAAATCTATCAGTCCCAAATTAACATTGGACTAATTTCTCTTTTTTATAGAAAACAATTACGCTAATTACCCAGCAAGCTCAGTAATCTGCCGCCTCATTGATTCAAAGATAAAAACTTCTTCTTTACTGATGTGTTTCTTTCTTTGGATCCCATTCGAAGCATCATTTCCTGATTCTATCATCATTTACAGAGACATAGAAACCTTTACCCATTCAACGAACATTAATGCCCTTTGCACGCCATCGAGCCTTCGTCGTGACATGTATGTGAGATTAAATATAAAAAGGAGATAAGTTTGCACTGACGGAAAATGTTTACAAGCTCAAATATGAGTAACACAAGCTTTGTTATGATTAAGTGCAACATTAGTAGCTGTCTTTGAGTATTTTTTTTTATCTGTGTTTAGTTGTGATATTTAAGTGTAGTTGTGTTAGTTTATTATTTTTTAACCTATGTCCATCTCTGACTTTTCAGACATCAGTGGACAAGCATCCCGATATAAAACTAATCGTTAAAAAACACCGTCAAAAACATTAAAAAGATTTAAAAACTGAAACCCGACTGAGGCAAACGTTCTAAGCGAAACGCTTTTCTGAAACCTGAATCTTTATTATTTTGCTTGAACTCTGAAAATAGACGGGAAGGAAGTAATAAGGATTAATAGTCCCATTAAACTGGTTAACTATTAGTTGGTAGGTGCGGGGGACGCTGATGTAACATTATAGTAAGGACTAATAACCTCATTGACTAAAGAGCAAGTAGAAAAGATTTCCTTTCTCATGAGGTTAATAAGGAGAAAAACAGTTTCATACCAAACCAGTGGCATACGATCTCCAAATGCAACCTAAAATCATTTGATGAGTATAACCTCACAAGCAATTTAAATATAGGATCATTCTATGTGGTTTTCACTCAAATATAATGTACATCAAAATCTAATGCATGTTGTAGTTCCAAAAGATAGGAAATGTAACAAGTTTAATTGTTTCCAAATACATCAGACGAGAAACGACATGAGAAAAGCGATCCTCGACATATCCAAATACGTTGCTGGTTTTGTGTGCTAGCATTAATTATTGCTGCAGTCATTTTTTGGACTAGTTATTTTCAAACTACAGTTGGATTTGCAGATTAATAACTCTCCTCCGAAATTTCTGTTTAATACATGCATATACATTAAAGCATGAATGGTATCATAGCATTTTCTCATAAAAATATCAGCACTGCACAAAATTAATTTTCTTCATTCATTTAAATGCCTCATTAAAGCATATCTCGGTATTCGTGGGAAAAAATGAATTCAAATGAATAATCTGCATATCTTAGGTCATTAGAGGAAAGCCGTAATTGATTCAACCCCCTAATGAAAAGAGTTAACTTAATGACTCCACTTGACTTCCACTACCTAACTTCATTGATTAGCGGATAAAAATCAATTTTCATACTTAAACATCTACCGTAATCTTAAATCTATTCCGAACGCCATTTCCTAGTTACATAGTCATGAGAAAAGAAGAAAGAAGCCATTTTGTTTGAAGATACTAGCCTCGTTTTGGAAGCACTTCAGAGAAAACTAGCGCTTTCTCTTGAAATAGTTCATTATTTAGTCGAGTGGAAGAATAATAAACGAGAATTTTTATCAGGATAATTTGTAATAGATTTTGTATTGCCTCATATATTCAGAATGACTTTCTATGACCTTAGGGAACTTAAATTAGTACTAAGTACCTTATGAGGGTGGAATGGTGATAGTGTTGAAAAATATGTGTAATTCAACAATGGTATGGTATCGAGACTTTCCTATAAGGATTAAAAGGATTTTGATGAAACTTTAAATGAAATTTTTAAAAAAAATCACTTTCAAATGGCTTTTTTTTCTTTTTTAAACAAAGTCAAGGGACGCGTGTTCAACAATCATGCTTGAAAACAAAAATCTGTAAAATTCCACAGATCGAGGAAAATTTTTAAATTTCCCGAATACAGGAAAAGCCTCAAAATGTGCAGAATTTTATTTGTTCACAGTTGAGAAAAAATGGCAACAAATCTTTCTTCTCAATGATTTTATTCACGCAACTTAAAACTGAGCTCGCGGTAGAAGAAAAATTCCGATTTAATATTGATGTTCCTTTGCTTAAAAATGCATATAACATTTTTCCTGTTGAGTTTACAGCTTTGGTGGTTTGTTTTTAAGAGTATATTTCATTGGTTTTCAAATGAGACTGAAGTCAAGACAATTGGATAATTGTTTCAGGTAAACAGAGCCATTTAATACCTTTTCGGGTAAGAAAATTAAAATTTGAACGGTTTGGTACTTTTTGGAGTTCGAAAACCCCACTAACTTCCTTCTCGGGTGCCCAAATACATCCCTTCCAAATTTGGTCGAGATCCGACGTTAACTGCGGATTTGTACAACGAATATGCATACATACATATGTATATATTCTTTGTTGTATTTATATAGATTTGTTCCCGATCAAACTTTCAAAAAATAAAAGAAAAAAAACAGTTGGTTGTCCAAGAAAGATAATATTTTGTATGACTGACAAAAATGTTTCATTCGAATTTCTCCATGCTGAAAGTTTGCTACTTTCAAACATCGAAAACTATATCTTTCTTCTCTAACCAGTGTACTCCCCCTTAGTTTCTTTCTTTCCCCCACCAGGTGAGAAAGTACCTTTTATATAGACAACAAAAAACTTCTTATGGTGTACAGAGGTGTGAAAATTATTAGAATAAATGTGATTTTTCCAGTTTTTCTTGAATAATTATGCATATCCTTGCAATAATTCATGAAAGATAATTTGTTTTGTTATTCTAATTATTTTTTCACTCTTTTAGAGTAGTTTTAGGCACATTACTTTGTTAAATGATGGCATTCATAAATAGAGATTTGATCTAAAGTAATGAAATTGTTTGCATTGCATAAAGCATGTGTTTGAGGAACAATTGAATTTAAAATAAAATTTAAAAACTGTCAGCTTGCTGTGCTAATATTTTATATTCTAGCATAGCAAGCTTGGGTTGGAATCATTATTGTTTCATTCTTAAAGCAATTCTTTTCACAGCTTTGTTTAGTTTATAATCGGCATCTTTTTTTATTCTTTGTTGAAGGATAATTACTTGATCATGAGTGAAGCAAGTGGTATTTTTCGTAGAAAACTCGCTGCTATAAAGTGTTTTATGCAAGAAAATCACTATAAACAACAAGAAATCGCTAAAAGACTACAAATTTTGCACGCATTTTTGTGTAAAATAAAAAGATCTTTGAAATTCAAATTTAAATATATAAATTTCAGAGAATGGAAACGCAGTAGGAAAGTAAGTTTATTGCAAAAGAGAAAGAGAGAGAGAGAGAGAGAAAGAAAGAAAAAGTAATCATATTGGTGAAACCAACAGAAAACAACTGATCATGAACTAAAAAATCTCTTTATAAGGGTATGGGTAAAATGTATCTGATTCTTCTATTCATAGAGATCTCATCTCAGTTCAACTCGGTGCTCGTCGTCCTCGTAAAAAGGGATAAAATCAAATTTGCTATGGGAAAGAGACTTGCTTGGGCAAAACTTGTGCAGAAACTATTTGTAAGCAAATGAAGCAAGGTTAATTAAAATTATATTATTATATAACATTAATATTATCTATTAATTTTCCTTCAATTAGACAGTTAAATTCAATTTGCTCTGTCTTTTTTCTAAAATTAAAATTACTGCATCTTGGATAGACCGGGGCACGTTTACACGGATTTCTTTCAATGAATTTTCTAATTTTTATGTATTAAGTTAGGATATTTTATACACTGCAGTTTTATGCAGCAAAACTGATATATTCAATTGTTGCTCAGCTTGTGTTTTTAACGTTAAAAAAAAATATTTTTGGGGCCAAGTCGGCTGCGTTAACCTGCCCTGGACACGGACACGTTTACGCATATTTCTTTTGACACCAAACGTTGTTCTGTTAATGTTTTGTACCTAATGTCTTACCATCGCTAAAATAAAGCAAATTTATTACAGACTGAATAGTTTATAAAGTTGTAGCTGAAGGAGCATGAAGACAACACTATATGATTGTAAGCTATAAGATACGAATGGGTATTTTAACTAAAATTTAAATGGTAATTTTCAAAACTAAATAGCCGGAAAATATTGAAAATGTTTGAGACAGTTTGGATCAAAGTGAAAACGATCGTACAGGTGATCCGACGTTCAACACGTAAACTCGCCAAGTTTAGATTTTTTTTTTTTTTGACGTGCAAAAAAAAATAATAATAATAATAATAATAACATTTCAGTTCATACAAATGCAATTCTCAAAGAAGGATAAAATTCTGTTCCTTTTCATACACTTGTTTTTTCTTAACCAGGTATTATTTATTCACAATAAACTTCAAAACATTCAGCACAAAACTTACTCAACTTGGTCGTAAACAGATTATTATTTTTGCATGCTGGCCCGAAGCTCGACTAAAGCTCTAAAACTTGTGAAAATATTTGCTAGGGAGTAGCAACAATCTGTTATCACTGTTAGCTCACATGTTTTTATTTATTTTGAAAAAATGGCACTGCGTAAACAAGCCTCGGTCTACCCTACTGACTAAAGATTCAGAACCGTTTATAAATGTGGCTAAAACTTTATTTATGAGAATATTTACAAACAAACTACATGCAATAAGGTACTTTTTTTCCTTTAAGGTATAGTTTTCTGATGGATCAATGCTTAAAATACCAAAAAAAAAAAAAAACCCAGTAAGTATATCAGTAGAAATTTTAGTAAAGTATTTTCTCGAGTCGCATTACACAAACGGTTAAATATGCCACCCAAGTTAAGAATTGGAGCGTAATTCAAACTCATAGTGCTGGATGTTTAAACATTGTAGAAGGCAAGAGGACCCAATATCAACATGAAAAAGTGCTTGAACAAAGGTTCTGCAGTTAAAAGTTTTGTTTCCTTATGGAGACCTTATATCTATGTATGATGGAGTTAGTTCTGTGTCTTAAAGTTTTATCTGTGATCGAAACTTTGAGTGCAAAAAAATATGAAAAAACACTTTCACGGCATGGAAACAGTCCACATATGAGCCCAATAGAGGATAATAAAGTAAGAAAAAACAGCGTCAAAAAAAAAAAAAAAGCACAAATATCCAATTACAGCAGACACGTGTTTCGGCGCTACTGGGAACGCCTTTTTCAATGCAAAAAGTAATGAGCTTATGGATGAAAAGACATCCGACAAAAGCCTTTTTTTCTCGGATGTCTTTTCATCCATAAGCTCATTACTTTTTGCATTGAAAAAGGCGTTCCCTGTAACGCCGAAACACGTGTCTGCTGTAATTGGCAATTTGTGCTTTTTTTGACGTTGTTTTTTCTTACTTTACTGTTCAGCACAAAGGTATTTATTTATCGAAAATAGAGAATATTTGAACCTTTTTTAAGAAAAAAAATAAGAAATAGAACTTCACAAAAAAAAAAAAAAATCTCACAAAAAGACTCATTTAAATTTGGCATCATGACGAGGAAATACAAATTAATTGCCAAAAACTTATAAAAAGAAAGCCAAGACTGACAGGATCTTTATCAAAAAAATGAAAGACTGCCCCCCTCAATATTCAATGTGTCAACATTTTTAAAATAAAGTATTATTTTTTGATATAACAAAAAATTACTATAAACTTCAAATATTTTAATAATTTTCACACCTCTGTACCTATCTTTGAATCCTGCACTAAAAGAACAAATTTTCCTAATGCCAAAAGTCAATTAACTCATTTTTAGTAGCTATACAAGATAAACATTCATACTAATATTTGTTATTAATTATGTTTCAAAAAAGCCTTTGCATAATAACATAAGCATTTTTTGAAGCATGACAGATACACAGATACATTCTTCTACAAAACCATTTGTTTTTGATCAAACTTTAAAAAAAAGAGTCTGCTGTCCAAGAAAGACAGTATTTTGTATGACCGACTGAAAAGTTTCGACTCTTTATGAGGTCTCGGCCAAGAATTTGTCAGTGACAGATGAATAAGGAAATCAGCTGTCGAATGTTCTTCCTCTTACTTTTTATATTCATAAATATTTTTTTAAAGAATTGGAAGAATCTCTTTTTACAGAATAGTTTCCACAGGATATAAATTTATAGCATTATTTCTTCCACCCTAGAAGTCTGGACGCGCTTTTTTATGACATCTTTCTCAAAAATGTTGAACTCGTATTTCTTTTTCAGCAACTTCCATTTAATATTTTTTGAATTAGTGTCTACTTGGAGATGTTGAAAGTAAAAGTTTTTCTAAATATGACACTCTCGCTTATTAATGAGCTAAACAAAAATATACACTGTAAAAAATGCTGTTAACTCCAAGCGAAATAGTATGAATGATAAAAAAAATGCCGTTGGAAAGTAAAAGATAGTATTTGCAAATTTCTCGATACTTATTTTATTTATTTACTAGCGGTACCCACACGGTTTTGCCCGTAGTAGAAAATAAAGAGGTAATTTGCCTCGGCTGTATATTTACAAATAATGGATGATGAATTTCTCGCCAATTTGCTATGTTAATTTGCTCGCCCATGTTACGGCAATTAGCTCGTCAACGTTATGGTGATTTTCTCGTCAACGTTATGATAATTTGTTCGATAAAATGTTCTTAAAATTGGAATAGAAAAAGAAAAAAATCCTATTTTCTAAAAATTGCTGCAAGGTTCTCACCCTCTATTCTACGAACTAATTTTGTGCCAAATTTCATGAAAATTGGACGAACGGTTTTGAGGCACTATGCCCGTAACAGACATCCAGAGATCCAGATAGCCAGACATGTATTTCTGCCTTAGCCCTGGCATAGGGCAGTAACTTACTGAAAAAAACTACCATTTCCTTAACACACTTCCTGTTCATTCACTTTTTCATTATTTTTAACACTTTTTGTTTCTATATCTTAGTTAGATACTAGAGAGTGAGATGACCCTCAAATTTGGAACTAATTAACTAAAAACAGATTTTATGGGTGAATGTTCCAAAAATTCTTCCGAAAAACGTGCTTTTTGTCCCCTAACTTGAATTAACCCTCCTGGCGGCGAGCCCGAATATATTCGGAAATATTTTTATATTAAAAACGGCAGGCTACGAATATGTTCGGAAACTTTTTCGTACTGAAAACGGCAAGCTACGAATATATTCGTAGCGGCATTTTTCGCTTCCCCCTTCGGTCACTCTAGCGTGTAATTGGAGGTGTGGTAGACTCTCCTTCAATTTGAATGGGAGGCGTGTTGCTGTCTGGCGTTGACGGGACCCAACGTGACCCAATACAGCTTTTCTCAACATATCACTACGATGAATGGCGCTTTTAAGTACTTTTAACGTTATTTTGTTATTTTATTTGAAACATACCCACGTGTGTTTAAATACAACGTCATTTAATTAGGAAAATAGGCATCATAAAACTTGAATGTGTATTAAAGGGGTGGGGTGAGGAAGAGAGGACTGTATGTACATACAAAATTATAAAATTTTAGGTGACAGGCACAACTCTTCCGTCACACGTAATATTTTCTCAGTTTCTCTCTTTTTACCGAAGTTTTGGGGGTAACTAGTCTTGGCTATGTATCATTTTGCGATAAAGAACTTAAATTTTCAATCTAAACGTAGATTCAAATTCTATAACTAGTATTTCTGAAATAATAACAATATTAAAAATAATGAGAAAGTAAAACTGGAAACTAAACAGAGGAAAAACAAAAGCTTTACTTATAAGTATACAAAAAATACATATCTTCTGTATATAATGAAAACATCTTATAGTTAAAGGTTTGAACGAATTTCCCTTGATCATTTTAGAATGATTTCTAAACCTAATTGGTAACTAAACGACTAATTATTTCTTTTCGATGCGAGCCAGTTTATTTTTTTCACCAGCATGGGTCAGACGTGAAAAAAATGATGTTTAGAAAAAAAAATTAAAAATGTTACTAACTCAAAAATCGAAATTTTTACGAGGGACGTATATTACTTTACATGTCAAGTATCACAATTTTAAAGACAAAACAGAGAGCTAAAAATGAACTGGAACTCGTTTTTGATAAAGTAAGATTTTCCTAATCAATGATTGAAGTGAGAGCGCTTGAAAAATTCTGCGTTTGAGAAATTGTAATTTTATATTATATTTCAATCTATGTTTTTCGAATTTCCATTTAATAATGAAAAATAACACTGTTGAATTGTAAAACGTTGCACCGTATTATATTAGCATAAAGAAATAAATTATTTATATGCAGTAAAGAATGAGCGACATTAATAATAAAATATAACCATACAGCATCCAACATTCATTTGAATTAAGATATTGTTTGAAAACAAGTCTTCCTTTACAAAGTGGTAAGGATTCATCGACAGCTACGTTTTTTTCGGGTACAATATACAGATTTAAATTTATTGTTAATATATTCGTACACTTTATACATTTTTTTAAGTCCTGACTGGGGATAAAACCTCAGCCATGGCTCTTAAACCAATGGTATTATTGTCCGTGAAATGAAAAAAAAAACTCATAATCGCACTGAACCGTTTTTCAGACATAACTTCTCCAAAAGAGGGTGTTTATATATATATATATATATATATATATATATATATATATATATATATATATATATATATATATATATATATATATATATATATATATATATATATATATATATATATATTTGTTCAATACCATTTTTGCATTGGCTGTCGCGTGATGCCTTGTAATAGCAATTAATGCTAGAAACACTCTAATTTCACTCGAGTCGGTTTCCTTCCAGTTCTGTACTCTAGAACCCGGTGTCAGTTTGTCAGTTCATTATTTTCAATGAAGTCCCTTGCATATCGATTCGTTTCGGTTGATACATAGTTGATAATGTCGCCATCCAAAAATTCGCAAAGAATTTCAACCGGTGAAGAATGATGCAGCAATATTTTAGTCCCCGGATTTTCAGTGAATGGGAAGCGTGGTGGAGGGGGAGCCAAATCTTGGCTGTCTAATCTGACCCTGTCTCTTACGTCATTTAGTGATGTATCTTCCACCGTTTCACTATCAGAGAGCGATCCAGAAGACGATGAATCTGAATATTCATTATCTGAACGTTCGTCCGAATCCATTTCTTCAAAAGGAATGCAGCAGAGTTGTTTGCTCAAATCAGCAGAGTGGAAAATTATGAGCAGTGTATTCCACTAATAAAGTGCAATTAAGAAGACCTTAGTCTTGAAAAAGACTTTTTTTTTTTTTGAAAAAATATCGAAACGTATCTCAGAAAAAAGAGGAGAAAAAAAACTTAGTTAACCGTGATAATCAGTGAATGAAATGGAATCTTGCCTCCTCTCCTAAATGCATAGTTTGTTATCAGTGAATGTTTCTACAATGCATGGCAAAAGTAGATGCATACTACCTAATCCATCAATAGTAATTTATCAGCACTCAAGTTGTAAGCCTAAACCACATGCGCATTTTCTGTTGAACTGATCACAATGCCCCGTTTCCTGTCAGTTTCTTTCTTTTATTCTGGTGCATTTAAAAGAATCACAAGGACCTGCTCTGTCACTTAGATTTTTTGAGAGCGAACACCTTTTGCCAAGCATCCATTTCATTGCAGCAGAAGCATTCATTTAAATTTGAAATGGTCTAACTAAAGTATTGAATGAAGACATCCTATATGTAGAAAGAAGGCATGCTTGGAAGAAACCTTACCTTTGAAAACAAAATCAAACAATAATCCCTTATCTGTCATTAAACCGATGTTTGATTATAAAATACTAAAATTTTCATACGCATTATTCGATCTCTGGTTTTGATTATCAAAAATATTCATAAAAACGAGCATTGCAAAAAATACACTTAAAGAAATATACATACGAAAAATGGCTTTAAAATAAAATGAAAATACTTATCATTAAGCAATAATTTTAATCTTAGCATTATTTATTACTTAAGTATTCATAATTATATTTGAATATGAACGATAAAAGATTTTGAAATAATATTTCAACAACAATTTTAAATGTTCGACTTAGATGAAAAATGACAAAAAAAAAAGAAAAAAAACCCTTAAAAAAATGAGGCAATAGTTTAATTTTCTGAAATTGAAATAAATTAATTAAATGCAATAAAAAAATAGCTTGGATTTAAAGAAAAAAAAAACCCTAAACGAATGGAAGACTCACTCAAAACTTCAAAATGTACTCAAAAAAAAAAAAAAAAGGATCCAAAAATAAAAAATATCTATACAAGTGAGGTCATTGAAAAAAGAAAAAAAATCAACAGTAATTTTGCGTTCGACCTATGTTCTTCTTAGCCCATATGGTTTATTATCCAAGAGCTTTGGAACACACACAAAAGCGTTCTTCAACACTTTTTTCTGATTATTTTCAAGATACTAGTGAAGTGTATGGGATAAAGTTAAAAGAGTGCCGATATTAGGATAAGAGCATCATCCAGGACAGACAGGGAGTATAAAAAGATATTTCTGATCTTTTCAAAGAGACTATTAGACAAAAGATTACTCAAAACAGTCAAACATTGGAAGCTTTCCTGGATGGAACAAAAAAAAACTTGATTTATTAAAAATAACTATTGAATATTATTCTTTTATCAATTGTTTGAGGTATTTTAGAGAAGTTAGTCATCAAATGTTTTTCATTTAAGCCAGTTTAAGTCTAATGAAAGATATTAAAGTTAAAAAAAGTCACTTATATCGTATTAATAAACCTAATGGACAGAAATTAAAGTCATACTTGTTCTCAATACATAAATATATGTACGATCAGCTCAATAAAATGTTGCATAAAAATATGCGTTCCCGTATCTCATTATTTAGGAGATATACATTCTAATTTAGAAGAAAAACGAACTATCCTTATGCTTTCAAATGAGATTCATATTTTTTCCCCTTTTTTGTTGAACTAATAGGTTGTAAGTTGCAACTAGACAGGAAACTACATTCCACAGATTCTCTTTTGTACTAGTTTGATGAGCAGGTGTGCTGTCGCTCAGTGTCACGCGTCCCTAATGAAGCAGAAGGAACTCCCCACCCACTGCGGATTACGAGGGGGGTAAAATTCGTTTGAGAAAAGACTGACTCTTTATGGGTCCACATGGTATTTCGGTGGTGACACAAATCAGAAGTTCTAGAAAAACATGGCCGCCGCTTGGAAGGTTAATAATTATTTTAAAACCACATATTGCATGTACATTCACCTTTCGAGGTTTATAACACAGTAGTATGTACAATTACTACTTTTGCAAAGTGGATCTTTAGAGTTAATACTTTTTTCGTTAGAGCTGTTGGCATCAATAAAAACTTTGAAAACGTAGTTATGAGAAAGTCCAGATGGAAAAAGGAAATTTCAGTTATAAGTATTGCATTAAATTTGTTAAATTTCTTATAGTTTCCTCAATAGTTAATCGATTTTCTTAAAAAATGCAGATTTAGAATGAAGAACATTAGGACTCTGAAATTTTTCAGAATCTCAAAATCGATTTTTTTTTCGATGAATAGGCCTACCTTAAAATTTGAATAGAAAAAGAACAAAATCAAATCTTCGAAAAATATCTTCGAGGTGCCCACTCTTATGCTGCCAAATAATTTTGTGCCAACCTTAATGAAAATCTAAAATCTACTGTACGATCTAGGCGCTATGCACGTCACAGAGATCCAAACTTTCAAATTCATTATTAGTAAAGATTTATTATTATTTTTGAGCAATCACGATTGCGTATTGCTTTCATTTGACTGTTTTGATGTGCTATCATTTTATTTTCCCACCAGTACCCTCTGCAGCATCACCGTTGGCCGGCCGCCTCACGATGCTGCTCCTCTAACGAAAGCCATCTCTAGGTTGCGTCAATATCCTGCACTTACACGCATACATACACGCACGTACACGCACACACAAACACATACACACACAAACACATACATACACACACACGCATGCATACATACAGACACCTACACATACATACAGACATCTACACATACACACACACACCTACACACAACTACCCACACACTCATCACACTCATGCCTGCACACAGACACAACCACAGATGCCTACACACACATACATATTCCCCACCAGGCACAAACATTCATACACACAACTACCCACAAACTCATACCTGCACGCAGACACAAACACACATGTCTACACACACATACCCCCTACACACAAAAAAACATACCCCTCATACACACATAAACACACATACACACGCAGGCCTACATACACACACACACCCGTGATTGCGAAAAACATAATTTGAATTCAAGAGGTCAAAATTCAAATTATTATTATTATTATTATTTTATTTTGATTTTGTCATCTGTTGTACTTAAGCCTTTTTTTACAGGCTTACTTAATTGGTTTCCGCTGAAAATAAAGCACGAAGAAGCGTCAAGCTGAAACCCTTTACAATTGTTCGTAAAACTCAAAACGGGCTTTTTCAAACATCTCAGAAGCATATATATGCAGATACTGCGTTTTACTTTCCCACTGCATTGATGCGTCGGAATATGTTCAAGAATCAATATAGTCACTTTAAAACTCTTCTCATTTAATATGCCACTTATTACTTTTTTTATCCCTAAATTCAATTTTAAGCCTGTTAAAAAATTTCATTTTACAATTCTTTTGGTTTCTGCTAACACTATCAAAAAGATATTATCATTAATCACGTTTCTGCATAACATTGGTGCAGCAACAAATAACTCACCCTTAAATATTTTAAAACCAATAATTTATTTTTTAATGGAACAGAATGTTTCTTTTAAATCAAAACTGCGTTAATTTTCTCTTTTTGGAAGGGTGTATATATATATTTTTCCAAAACGTTTGAAATAATCCATATTTTGTGATACGAAAATATTAATTTTATAGCATAAAATAACATGAAATGTAATATTTTCAAGATACATTATATCTACATTGTACGTTCAATAATGTTAGTGTTATATAGTCGAGAAAAGAGGTTATTAATCGTTATCGTCGTTTATTTTTTGTGTATGTTCTTTATTATAAAGTTCTCAGATACTTAAAACGAAAATTATTTATTGCGTTTCCTTTCACCCACAGATGTTACTTTTTTGCGAAATGACATACAACCAATACAAGAATTTCAGTTCTTTAATTTACATTAAAATCTCGGATATTTTTAAAGTCAGTTATGTTCTCTGACTAGCGCATAAAATTTATAAGATTAAGACAATTGTTGAGTAACGACTGATTATATTTGTTCAGAGTTTTAACTTGAACTACTGACGTAGATTATGCTGTCTAAAAAAACTTATGTTGTTTGGAAAATTACTAAACTGTTCCATTGCCATATTTTGCAAAGTATCTAACCCAAAAATATTGTAAATAATGGTAATGTACATTTAAACGAAATTAGTAGTCTTATTACGTTACCCGCAGCAGAAATGAAGTATTCGCGATCACTGAAGAACTGCACTATCCTAGACAAAATAAGGAATGAATCTATTCGAAGGGAATTACAGATATTCAGCCTCAATGAAAATATTACGGAATATCGTAACAATTGGAAAAACCATGTTCGATGTGCGGCTCGTGGGAGACTTCCAAGAGCTGCCTTTTATTACAGACGAAGGGGCAAACGAGACCGTGGTAGGCCCAGGAAGCGGTGGGGCAACCAAAAAGCCGGAACAGAATATATGCCTAATTCTTGAAGACGTATATTACGTTACCCAGCAAAAGCAACATCGCGTGTAAAGTTTGAAAATGCCTTTGAATCCTAAAAAGCACGTGTTTTCCTTGTTTATTATTTTTTTATTTTATTTATTTTTTAATTTTTAGAAAAACTGGCCAAATACGATAGAAACTCTTTTTAGACAGAAATAAAACATGCAAGTATAGTGTAAGTTATTTTTCTTAAGCTCGATTATACATTAATATATTTTTCAAACCTTGCATGAACCTGCGTTTGCTTTTGGTAGTAAAGAGTAACATTTAGGTTTAATTAATAATTTTTATAAAGCTTTAATAATGTTTTAGATATGAACAAAATAATTAAATATCGATCTGGAAAACTCTCTAGAAGTAGTCTTATTGCAAATTAAAATCTGCGACAGCTGTGATAAAATAAAATAAAGTGTTAGAAACCACTTTGTTCTATTGTTTTCTCATTCATAAACTATTTTTTTTCTTTGGAAAGAGAGTTTTTACAGCTCCGAGCAACACGTTTGTGATTCCTATTTATGGTTGTGCAAACCGGTGTAATGGTATTAAAAGCTGAAAAAATTAAAATTTGTGATGGAGTATCTAAAAAAGTTGCAACTAAGAGTATATTGTGATAAGGAGTAAAAAACAACATAAAAAAGCTCAAGCTGTCAGAGAAAATTTATCGACTATTCGTGCTTTATTTACGTCTTTTCATTTATTTTACTCCCTTTATATGTTTAACTATATTTTATTAAAAAGCCTTTGTGATAACTTTTCATTTAAAAAGTAAATTGCTTCAGTTCAAGGATGATAGCACCATTTTTACTTTGACATGAATAGAAAATGAGCTGATGTGTGCCTCACATGACTTCTTTTACTCCAATTTAATGTCATTTTCCCATTATTGGTAATTTTAATGTGATTCAATAGTTCTCTAAACATCACCAACAGTGGCCAAATTGAAACCAGATTTAAAAAAAGAAAAAAATCGCCAAATTTGTCGCCAAGTTGAAGACAAAACTAGGCGACCAAAAGACTGCGATATATCGTCAAGTGTCCGCCAAATTGTAACACAACTTGAATTTACATCGAAGTTAAGAATGATTTCCCCTGAAAAAGGGGCAAAAGACCCCCTTAGAAACACTCGAATGCAACCAAAAGGGGAGGTGCACAGCTAATCTCCACTAGGAGTGTACGTACCAAATTTCAACTTTTTAGGACACACCGTTCTTGCGTTATGCGACATACATCCGCACATCCGCACATAAGCGCATCCGCACATTCGCACATACGCGCATCCGCACATCCGTACATTCGCACATATATACATACGTACATACAGACGTCACGAGAAAACTCGTTGTAACTAACTCGGGAATCGTCCAAATGGATATTTCGCGTGTCTATACATTCTTAGGCACTTATCCACGTGTGGTCGAGTCGAAAAAAAAAAAAAAAACCTCAACATTCGTTCGGGGGTGAGCAAAATGGAAATCAAGGTCGATTTTTGAGTGAAAACCTTTTTTGCGAATACAATACTTCCTTTTTTGTAAAATGATGTAAAAAAGAAAAGAAATATTAGAGGCACAATTTTTAAAATTCTTACAAAATGAAAAATCTCCCGATTTTATATTTAATGATGAATATTGCTCTAGTTTCCACCACCTAAAAGATATAAAGCACTCGTGAAGTTATTTACCCACTGCCATTTACACTGACTGTGTAATACGACACTCTTTCCCTCTAGACAACAGTTATAATCCCTTGGAAGTTAGGTATCTAAGCTTTGACTACTCCATCAAAAATGGACTCCGTTCGGAAAACGACATTACACTTTAAGCCCACTTCTCCCAGAAATCCCTCGAGGGCTCACAATGTATATAAAAAGAAACGTTACTAAACAGTCAAAATGGGACATGTCCCACAAAATCCAAGCCATCTGGCTGGGACATGTCTTTCGATGATTACATGTGACACTTAAACGAAGGAAAAAAGTAGACACACAAGGAGGTAAACCAGAGTTTGGAAGACTACGGGCCTAAGTCACGTCGGCCGCGTTTTTCGTTGAATATGGTAAAAGAAAATGTTTACCCTCTTCGATGGGCTCATGATTTTGTTCTTTGATGGGAAATTCGTGCGAGGAGAAATGGGGGAATAAATATTTCATTCAAATGGCAGGGGGGATCGAATCCATTTCTTGGACATTCGCTCCTGGAAATTTGCGACTCAGACCACCGTGGCTCTCATCCGATCTTGTAAAGCTGCATCCATAAAAGTAGCAACTTGAACCCTATATACTTCCCTCTGCCGCGCTGTTATAGGGGACAATAAACGTTGGGTCATAACCGTTTTCGACGTCCTATACCTATTTTATGGTTCATATCAGAACTTTGGTCACGTCTTCTTTTCGTCGGATTTGAAGAATCTTGAAGCGTTTCTCTTTTGTCTCGGACCTGCATGCGCATTTACAGATTTTTGTTTGTTTGTTGATGCAAAATCTATAGAATGCGGTGTTTTTAAAAAGGAAAGGATTATTTTAGAAACTGAGAAAACCCTGTTTACATTTTTAACCAATAAATACCTTTGTGATGAAAATTAAAAGAATAAATTAACCGGTGTTTTTAAAAAGAAAAGGATTATTTTAGAAACTGAGAAAACCATGTTTATATTTTTGACGAATTTTACCCTTGTGCTGAAAATTAAAAGAATAAATTAACCAATGTTTCGAAGCACAAATATTTTAAATTACTGCAGACACGTGTTTCGGTGTTACAAGGAACCGCTTTTTCAATGCAAAGAAGTGTGAGCTTCTCGCTTAAAAATTATCCGAGGAAGGCAACACGGTGGAACAGAAGACAGTATAAATACCAAAAAATGGAATTTAACGAAACAGAAAGGACAAAATGACACCTGGAGGAATGACACCCGTAACAGTTTTTACCTGTTGGAATTATATATTAAATTTCGGCTACACTAGCTAAAAACTTGCTATTCCATAATGAATAACTATTCCATCCGACACGTATAAATCTAAAAACACATTTTAAATATCGGATGTACATACTTAATTACATACTTAAGATAAGTTGGTACCCTAAAACCTTAAATAATACATTTATTCAGTTTTTATTCATTAAAAGTATTCAAATTAAGAACTTTCGAGAGACACTGAATTCGTTTTCCTATTTAGATTTAAAAGTAACTTAACTTAGATATTAATGGTGCAGGAATGTATTAAAATGTACATACAATTTTACTTTCAAACGAGAAAACGAAAGGTCAGTTCTGAAAGCTCATGTTCCTATGCTCCTTTTTCTAGAAAACTATTTCACGTATTTCTGCTTTAGCCCTGGCTAATGGGTGGTAATTTACTGAATATACCTTGCCTCGCGTTCAATCTTCGAGCTGAACCGAACCATTGCTTCGGTCTCTCGTCTGGTCTGCCACTTCTATATTAGCTACCAGTTTGTTTCGCTCTCTTAGCTTCCTTAAGAGGTTTTCCATCTCCAGCTCAGTCACTTTCCTATGCCGGGCTGATGAGTGCTAATAAGCACGAAACTTCAGTCCTCGGCTGGAAATGACTGAGCTGGCGGTGTATTTCACGTACTTTACATATTATTTTGAAATTTTCACCACGTTTGATTTATATGTTCATAATTATGCCGAAAAGAAATTTTTTACTTTAGGACTCACACTTTTTCCTAAACAGCTTTTTTTGTGGTTTAAAACAGTATTTTTTTCATTTAAAAATTAGCATTAAATAAATAAAAAAAAGAAAAAAGCAGTACCAGGTAAAAGAGCGTAGTGATTTTTTTTTTTTTGCGCATAATCATTTGCCCTCGTCTCCTCCTTATCGAAACAAACGGTCTTTAAAGTGAGTCGAAAAAGAAAAAAGTTGAGAAACATTAATTCTCCTTTGAAAATATTACTCATTTGAATCCAGACTGCGTAATTCATAAACAGAAGGATAATGGGAAAATAATCACAGGTTCAAATAAAATAAAATTTCACTTGAAAGGCTTTATCCGTGGATAGCCTGTTTCTAATCCTAAATAGCTTTTTTTGTGGATTGAACCGGTCTTTTCTTCATTTCAAGAATAACTATTGTTTAAAATTTAAGAAATAATGAACATAGGGGATAGATTTAAAATTTCACTTTAGTAAACTCTTGTAAGTTTCTATCATTAAATTTTTTGTAAAAAACGTACATAGTTTCCCAGTTTAACACTTCGCGTCAACGATTTCCTTAATACAAAATTTAAATTCTTCACACTCAGCTTTTAATTCAATCAAACGTTAAACCATTTTTGCAATCTATTTTGTGATTCTGTCTTTTTTCTGTATATAAAGTTCTTCTGTATTCTGTAGTATAAGGAATGTGGTCAAGCTTATCAAGAGAAAACGTTAAAATTGAAAAAAAAAAAAAATCTTCTGAAGTAGTCAAAAATAAATAAATAAATAATTTGAAAACATCACGTGATTTCGCTATAAAATTGTGTTAGCTTGACATATATTTCAGTACATTCTGCATTTTCCTCTCCCATTTCCTTAAGATAATTTCCACATTGAGTAAAAGTGCTGGCACATTGATTGAAGTTTTTATTAACAACACTATCAAATTAATTTTGTTAATGTAATACTCGATTTAGTTAGAAACACATTGTAATTTTTACTTTACAATTTAAGAAATAAATAAAAAACTTTAAGAAATGTTTTTTCAAAAAGTGTATTTCAAAGTTAATAAGCAATGCCTTTAAATATGAAACTAACCAACATTAAAATAAAAAGAAAGACATTGCATGGTTGACATTTTCAAACGTATTACGAGTTTTACTGAATAACATAATACACAATGATAAAAATCTATGTTATTAGAACATAAATTTGCAAAAATGTCGTCTGCACGTTTTTCCGGTCCACAACGAACCCATTTTAATTGGAGGGAAAAAAAGAAGCTTCTGAACTAAGCAGCAGTCAACAAGAAGTATTTATGATAAAAGGGATATTGCTGAGACGGTCATACTTTTAACCCTTTACGTAGCTGCTTCTAGAGTATCCGGGTTAATCTACGTAGTTTGTCACTGAGTGGGCGTTGTCCTGCCACCAAAAAGAAAACTTAAATAAAAAGAGCCTGAAATACACGACAATCTCATAAGCATTTTTGTATTGAAGTAGTTCTGTTTTTTAAAATAATTTCTGCGACACAATTAACTATAACTTAACTTGTTTTTTTTTTAAATTTAAATTTATAGTTATGTTATAATGAAAACGTAAAATGGAAATAGTGTTAGAGGTCCACCTTAAGTTTCTTTAAAAATGGTGACTCTTTATAAAATAACTAGCAGTACCCGCACGGCGATGCCCGTGCTAATAAGTCAAGGGAAGTTCGTTGAGCAAAAATACTCCACGGCCACCGCCCCCTTCTGATGTGATATGATCATTTTTATCTTTGGAATTTAAAATTATTCGCCAAAATACATGAAAATATTGACAGCAGCTTTTAAACTCAAAGTAATCCGTCAACTACATGTTAATCGTTTAACGCGCCAAGAAACCACGCTACCGAAACCATGTCCTTTAGCGAGAAAAGCGGTTTTTTTTTCTTTTTTTTTTTTTTTTTTTTTTGTCCCTGTAATTTAAAGTGTTTCGCCAAATAATGCTTCAATAAAAACGTTATAAAGAACAATCAAAATTGATTAATACCACAAATCAAATTAATTACTTAGATAAATAACTATCTTCAACTATAAGACCAAGAACAAACGTTGTAGAAATAGGGAAAACGAAACCCAATAGAAAAATCCTACAAAATCAACTTATGTACCTGTACATCGAAAAAAAAAGCATTCAAAATTCTGTTCGCTGATCACAACAGAGTAGCATGGGCATGGTTTCTCGCAGTTATCGGCTTGCGCCCTCTAGTAAACTTGCTCCGCCAGCTATTAAGAATTCATAGAACTAAGCAATTAAACATTTAATTTGCAATAACAAATATTTTCGTCGATCTGGTTTAAAAAAAAAAAAAATCCTATGCCTGCTTCAATAAATGGACTATTCAACACAAAAAGTTTTTTCAATTCGAACCAGTAGTTTCTGGCAACCGTGGCTACGCATACATTGCGTTTCAAGCATTTTATGTTATGATATAAATTTTCCCGTTTTCAATAATATTTTTTATTGATGCTCCATTCCTATTAGTCATAGCGTGATGGTATGTAGCCTACAGCCTTCCTCAATGAATGGACTATTCAACACAAAAATAAATAATTTTTCATTTCGAATTAGTAGTTCCTGAGATGAGCGCGTTCAAACAAACAAACTCTACTGCTTTATATTATTAGTATAGATTAGCAAATATACATAAATAATGCCTGTACCATTGCGAAGTTTTTGATTTTTAAATGTTTGTACTCATTTTTTGAAAACAGATTATAGTTCACTTCTGATAGGATTGATTATTATTTAAATGGTGTTCCAGCTAAAATCCGCTCAAATTACCTTTCACGATTTTAGTGAACTCTTCAGAAACAGAAAACCCTCTCAGTGGCAAATTTTGTTTTTCTTAACCTTTCCTTACAGCAAGATTTTTACAACTGATGAATTCTAGCATACATTGCGTTTCAAGCATTTTATGTTATGATATAAATTTTCCCGTTTTCAATAATATTTTTTATTGATGCTCCATTCCTATTAGTCATAGCGTGATGGAATGCAAGGACGGTTTTTACAAAAAAAATCTATGGATTTCTGTCTGGGAGCATATCAAAGTACATATTTTTTCAAAAACTGGCTCATAATTATTATATACATCATAGTAAGTTGCTAAAAAAGTGACTATTTTTTATTTATTTTAAGTGAGTTATTTTTTAAAAGTGACTACTAACTTTAAACACAAGTTTATTTCTACTTGCATTCATATATACAGTGGCTCCCAAAAGTGTTCGTACACCTACGACTTTCAATGAAATAGGACTCTATCCATTGGTTAGAATTGATTTTTCGGAATAGGTATCCACTATAATATTAAAATCTGTTCGCGTCTGTCTGTCTGTCTGTCTGAAGATCGATCTTCTGGAGAACCACTGCGAATCGGGAGTTAAACGAGATACCGATCAATTCCCAAATTTTCCAAAGAAAACAATAGAACCAATCTTGTAATTGTACGACTTTAATTAGCGGAGATATTAATTAAAACGTTAATTAACATAACGTTATTCAGGAATTTTTATTTCTTTCCTGTTCCCATTTTGCATATGGGTAAGCAAATAAAATTCTAAAAATTGTTTTAAAAAAGATTTTTTTGGCTGCTGTCCAAATCTTAAAACAACGTTTCCATCTAGAATTTCATTTTTAATTAGTTTAAAATTGGTTGCTCTATTCGGACATTTATCGTCTGTCCTTTCTTATTTTTTCACATTCAACGTTCTTAACTTTTTTCAGCATATGAAAAGTGTTTCTTTAGTAATGTTTATTGATTGTAGTGTAAGTTTATCATTCACCGGCCTCATATTTTGATACATTTAGGATGTGCGACTAATTATGTTTATTTTGTTGGACTTTTTTCCGTCACATGGGTGAGTTTTCGACTTGTGATAAATCTCTTTTTCCTTCCTGTTTCGATTTTTGCAATACAGTTTGTATCGTTAAAAGAACACGTTAAATTAAGATTGTTTGGATTTCTTTAAGTGAAACAGAGTTGAACAAAAAAGATTGTTTTTAAGGATTTTGACTAAAGCTTAATTGGAATCTGATGGCTTGATATTAAATTAATGCTTATTGGTATTTAATAAGTCTTGGTGCTTTAGTTTCCGTAATCAACAAAAAAGTGTGTGTCATTTTATGTAAAAAGCTGATTGTAATTGTACATAATTATTTCAGATATATTCTATCAGATTTAATTCAGTTTAAAGTGAGCACATATTATATTTGAGAATGCATATATTTTCATCTTTTGTGCTAATTGAAAATACTCATAACTTGTATTATTGATAAATATGATTAACGTTAAAGAGGTTTTTGCCAAAAAAATGCTCTTCTGGTGTTTTGCAAACCTTGCATTACGCGTAATTATTTACTCCTTAGCGCTTTAGAAACTGATTACAGAACAATACAAAAACATCAATTCAACAGCTCTTTCATTTTTTAAGTAGCCCGTGCAACGCCGGGCACGCAGGCTAGTTAAATTATAAAATCTATGATCAATTTTCAACAAAACTACATGAAATGTTTTTGAAAAATAATAAAACTTAGTTTTTTTAAAAATCAAAAACCAAAAAGTGCCGGAAATTTTATGTCACTAAAGTCTTCGCACACTTTAAAAAATGTCTATATATTATTGAATAATCTAACTTTTTATTAAGTTATTATTTAGTAGAATATCATGCAGTATCAACAACACCTTTTAAACGTCTGGGAATAGATTTCATTCTTTTTTTCTTTCCTTTTTTTGCGTAATTTCTGAGTAAGTGTTCAAACCACACTTCGAGTTTTACTGTTTCTAGCGCTATTTTCGTTTCAAAGTCGTATTTTCGCAATCTAGACTCCAGATATCTCTAAAGATTCCAGATATCTCTAGAACTATACGAGCCTACTTCCCCGTATACCCATACTACTTTCTAGTACCGGATCAATATTCTCAAAAATAGCTAAAATCGCAAATTGTTTCAAACATATTTTTTTTTATTTCTAGGAATAAAGTATTCTTCACACATCTAAAAAAATTAGATGCGTAAAAAAAAAAAAAGCAGCACCTTTTAAACAAAGCAGCTAATACACTTTTTTCCCTTAAAAAAATTCTTTAACAGCTTTCAAAACGAAAAAATAATAATTAAAATTAATAAGCTTATTAAAATAAATACATCACATGAAAAAAAAATCGTTTCTTTTTCCCCTGTTGCGAAAAATAATTTTTTAAATGAATTAATGCACTTACCAAAATAAATAAAAACAATAAAATGTGTCAACTTAAAGAATAATTTTCATTGTCGAAAAAAAAAAAAAAAAAAAAAAATCGTCTGCGCAAATTGTTATGTAGACACATAAATGACTTCGAGTTTATTCGCCGAAAACTGAATACCTAAATTAAAACTTTAGAGTGAAAATTAAAACAAATCATATCAACAATAATTATTTCACAGTCAAAACCATAGCTTCGGAGTCAGAGTTGATCTCATTTCGGGATAAAGGAGTCGGAGACGAATATCCAAGAATCGTAGTCAGTCATTTGTCCTCCGTGTATAAATTTTTGCCAAAGCTACAAAGTCGGAGTCGAAGTCGGGGAGTCGGATTCCGTTTAATTGTCGGGCACAGGAGTCGGAGTCGGAATCAGGTGCCTCTAAATTCTCGGAGTCGGAGTTTGGAGTTAGGCGTCAAGAGCTATTTCCAACAAAATTTGTTTGAAATAAATCCGCCTTCAAGTACGGAATCTACATTGACTTTCAGTTTCCCCGTAGGCGCTAATGTTAAGTTTTTTTGAACTGTTCAAAATTGAACAAAAAATAGTTCAAATCAAAAAGTGAAATATGGGAATGAGGTGTTCTCGCCGAGAACAAAAAAAAGTTTGTTCGAATCGAACTATTCATTCAAAAGTTATTAGGGGGGGGGACAGACAGACAGACCGACATACATTTTTCCCCATCTCAATACCCTACTTTCCAAATTCTAATTTGATTTTTTTGTTTTCGCGACATTTTTAAGATGCATTAAGTCTTCTTTCATGCTTTTTTCTCCATTTTCTGACTTTTACTGGGAAAGTAGGCTAAAAAGTAATGAGCGTATAAATGAAATGACATCCGACAAATCTATATCTATATCCGACATATCTGTTTAGTGGCTGAGTGGGACAGTGAGTAGGCAGTGCCACCGAAGTCGGGACCTGGGTCCACGGTGCCTAGAGTCGTAAGTGGATTGAACTGTTTCTAGGTCAGTACCACGAGATGCCCTTGATGCTGGTTCAGGACTGGGTCCCTCATTGTGTCCCCCCCCCTCCCTGTGTAAAAACTCTTCTTCAAATATGCATACAAAAATCATTGAAATTATGGAAAAAACATTTTAAAAAGGTTTTTTTTTTTCTTTGAATATTTTTTAGTTTTAGAATATGTTTTCAGCCTAAAATTTTCGTTAACGGCAACCTAAAATTTTCGGAAATTTCTGAAATTTCGGACCACAAAAACCCCAGATCCGAATGTAGGGGTTAACCTGTGAACCATTAAATGCTTAACTTAAATAAAAATCTCGTACATTAAAATAAAACAAAGAAAATTGCAATTTGGAAATGATAACCTGAATTGAAAGAATTCTATAAGCACATTGCAAGCACGTTTGTGCACACTTAGAACTGTATCCGGATTTATGCTGAAAAGTGCATTTCTAAAATTAAACTCTTCGTACATGTGAATCAAAAGCGTGTATTATAATTTACACGAAAGATGCTTTTTTCTGAAAAAGTATCCATTTCATTACAGTATTTCCCCATAAAACAGAAATTAACATTTAAAAAACCGCAATTAGTGTAGAAATTTATTCACCAAACGAAGTAGAAGTTTTAAGCCATTACTAAGTATCCTAGCAAATTTATGAAAGCAAAGAAGACAGTTTCTTTTAAATCGACAGCCGTAAGCACAATTTTAAGGACTAACTATATGGACAGAATTTTTACTTTTCGATATTTTCTCATACAAACTTCCGAACTGCTTCTTGGAATGAGCACTTAGGGCTCTTTTCTCATCTTCCTTATCCCTCGTATTGGCTCGTTGCCCAAAAGCTCACTGTTTACCCTGAACTTTTGTAGGGCAAAAGACCGGCTGAAAAATGGTCCAACTAAGTCAGCCTTGATTTTGTGGTAATTAACTGTAAGGATTAATGCATTTGTTTTCCATTTTGGTTTTACGTCTAGCTTCTTAAATAGAATTATAACACCTTAACGTAACTCAAATGCAGTCATTTTTTATGAAAGAGTGTTAAGTGTTTTTAATTTATATTTGTTTTAAATTTTAAGATTTTACGTTATTGAAACGAATAACGAAACGTCAATAAATACAAACATATTGGTTTATATTACTGTAATGAGAGCAATTTTTGATATTCATTATTTGCTGTTTTCATATTTTCATATTAGTTTCAAACAAATAAATCAAGAATTTTACAACAAAAAATAATACGATATTTCGTAAAAAAAAATAAGTATTTATATCTGTGATGTACTATTATGATAAATAGAGGTAGAGGTAGTGCAGATGCTGCATATGAATAATATTTTAAACATTCTCTAAATGTATCCATAAGTTTTGATTTTATTAAGTTTACTACGTTATTAGGTCAACTGTTAAGGCTACTTTGTTTATAAAGAGATTTGAATTCGTATTTATTTTAAGAATCTATGTACAGGTGATGTCCCTCGTATAACACGGTTAATTCGTTCCGTGTAGTATCGAAACCGTGTTATACAAGATTTTTTTAAAAATAACGTTTTTGAGCAACCACGATTGCTTATTGTTCTCACTTGACTGTTTTTGGCATGCTATCATTTTATTTTCCCGCCAGCACCCTCTGCAGCATCACCGTCGACCGGCTCCTCACGATGCTGCTCCTCTAGCGAAAACCGTCTCCAAGTTGCATCCATATGCTACACACACGCGCATACATACACAACTACACACACACACACACGCACACACAAATACATCCACCTACACACATACACAAACACATACACACACAAACACATACACACACTCAAACACATACATACAGACACCTACACATACACACACACCTACACACGACTACCCACACACTCATCACACTCATGCCTACACACAGACACAAACACATATGCCAACACACACAAACACATTCCCACCACACACAAACACTCATACACATAACTATCCACACACTCATACCTGCACACAGACACAAACACACATGCTTACACACACATACACATACCTCCTACACACAAACACACATACAACCACACACACATAAACACACATGCCTACATACACACACACACACACTCGTGATTGCGAAAAACATAATTTGAATTCAAGCGGTTAAAATTCGAATTAATTTTAACTTATTTTTATTTTAATTATGTATGTGCTTTAGAAAAATCGGGCTAAGATGTATCGTGTTATATCGAAACCGTGTTGCGTGTTATGTTGAAACATTGTTATACGAGATTTAGAAATAATGTAAATCAAGGGATGTCTACCGTGTTGTATCGAAACCAAATTTCATAAAAACAAATTAAAATATTAGAGATATCATCAAAAATTAGCAGAATGTATTAAACAAAAATGAAATTCCATTTTTTATAAGTCTAACATTCGTATTGTATCAAAACCATGAAGCATTAAATTCAACGTTTCGTACTGTGTAATATCGAAACCGTGTTATAATAATCGCAAATTCGGTACCGTATAATATCGAAACCATGCTATAATAATCGCAAATTCGGTACCGTGTAATATCGAAACCGTGTTATAATAATCGCAAATTTGGTACCGTGTAATATCGAAACCGTGTTATAATAATCGCAAATTCGGTACCGTGTAATATCGAAACCGTGTTATAATAATCGCAAATTCGGTACCGTGTAATATCGAAACCGTATTATAATAATCGCAAATTTTCGGTACCGTGTAATATCGAAACCGTGTTATAATAATCGCAAAGTCGGTACCGTGTAATATCGAAACTGTGTTGTAGAAGTACCGTGTTGTACGAGGGACGCCTGTATTTCATCGGAGTTACATTTTTAAAATAGTAAGCATATAACTCAGGGGTTCTCAAACTTTTTTGACTCGCGGCTCTCTTTAAAGAATTAGAACTTTACCACGGCACCCCAGTCGATTTCTATTATATAAAAGTGGAAATTTTAGACTTAATTATGGTTTTCAGCCGTTTTAACAAAGAATGACGGTTTACCCTCATTAAGAACATAAATTAGGTTTCAAGAAAAATAAATAGCTTTTTTCATACGAGTAAACTAGTGTTCCCTGTCGACACACAACTTATCGAAGAAAAGGTCAGGTATTTTTCATTTCACTTTTCTGTAATAACTTGTTACCTGGATCCTGTTTATTTCTCTTGCCTGGTAATTAGAAACTGCTTGTTGATAACACTTTATCATCAGTTAATGTTTCTGATGACGATGGAGTCACGATCTAGCAATCGTTTACTATGCTACATCAATGAGGAGATGACCTTATTAGTGTATATGACCTAATATTGCACACCCACCTTAAATATACATTGATACCGTGGACACTTTGCTGCATCCCTCGTCTCTTTCTACGGCACCCCAGTGTGCCGTGGCACTCAGTTTGAGAACCCCTGATATAACTAACTGAAAGTGTACCATTTTGCCATGCAGTTATCATTTAAAATGAAAAATGTTTCTGTGTAGCTGGGATGTTTTTTTGAGCAATCACGATTGCTTATTGTCCTCACTTGACTGTTTTGATGTCCTATGATTTTATTGTCCTCCCGCTTCCCTCTGCAGCACCACCGTCGGCCGACCGCCTCACGATGCTGCTCCTCTAGCGAAAACCGCCTCCAGGTTGCGTCACTTACTTGCCTACACTTACACACATACACACATATACACACGCATACATACATACCTACACATACACACATCTACACATACACACAACTACCCACACATACACATACCCTCACCCCACACAAACACCCCCCCCCCACACAGACACTCGTGATTGAAAAAAACATAATTTGAATTTAAGGTGTCTAAGTATAAATTATTATTTTTTTATTTTTATTTTTAAATGTGCTCTCTTGTTGTACACCATTAACGACGGAGAGAAACAAATTAAGCAAAAATATGAAAAAGAAGTCATAAGCAGTCAAGTTTAAATGCTTAAATTTATTTACATATATATATATATATATATATATATATATATATATATATATATATATATATATATATATATATATATATATATATATATGAATTGTTAAAAACAATAATAAAAAAACTTTAAAAACTTTCACATCCCTTGGGCAAAAGTTAAATCAAAAGACAAATACTATAACTCTTATTAAGTCAAATCGTTGATTGACTTATCAAATTTAGAGTCAGACAAATCAAATGATTGTTTGTATTCTTAAATTTTGTTAACAGTTTGTGAGATTGTGTCTTATGAAGTTAAAGCATTTATCAAGTATTAGTTTAAATATGTATAACCTCTGCATTAAGATTAAATATTTTCTTATATTTTGGAGGGAAAGTATTGGATTTCTTGAAGCATCTTTGCAGAACCGTACTGTTTACTCGTTTTAAATCAATGGCCTTTTCAAAA
The DNA here is from genome assembly GCF_026930045.1 of Uloborus diversus. Taxonomy (NCBI): domain Eukaryota; kingdom Metazoa; phylum Arthropoda; class Arachnida; order Araneae; family Uloboridae; genus Uloborus; species Uloborus diversus. The sequence goes on along the minus strand of NC_072737.1, from coordinate 160,122,374 downwards.
AAAACGAATGCTTTATCTTCCATACATTCATTCCGTCAACAATTCAACCATGAAAACTGTCTTCCATTAGAACCCCTTATTCAAAAGAAATTCTTTATTTGTATATTTATTTTCAGAATCGACTCCGAAAGCGATAATATCCCCATTTTGGAGTTTATCAATAGAACACAAATGTATTTCAAGGAAAAGTGGAATAACCAAAGCGTTACTGTTGAGATTAAAGTATAAGTTTGGCAAAATAAAAATCGAATCTAGAGAATTCTTTTGTATTTTTTTTATTTTGATAGTTTTGTAATTAAAATATAAAGATTGAAAACAAGTTATTTTCGCGCCGTTTTTAAATAACTTACATAATATATACTCGGCTTTTGCATTCATTCCTTACGTGCTATTTTTTAGGGGTACCTAACTCCTATTTTTTAATATATGCAGTTTAATAAAAGGGCTTTCTGGCAACAATTAGTTTCATCGATACCGTTTGCGAATATTCATATAGGTTAAAATGACTAGTTATGGGCAAGATGAAGGGTTTTTTATTGGATTTAAACTGCATTTTTGCAGTACTAGTTCATTGAAAAAAATCCTCACTGTGGTGGAATTTGAATTTAGATATTGCACTTGTTTAGCCATGAAATTTTTCTTAATTTTCAACTGTGATTTATGCAATTTTGATATGAAATGCAATACATTTGTTTGACCAGTTATCACTCTCCCCTCGTAATATGCATATTAAAAACTAGTAAACGCAATGCTAACTAAATTTAATTACTTTCCAGAAATGCACAAAAAAAAAAAAAAAAAAAAAGAGTTCAACAACTTTTAAAAGCTTATTATTCTTACAATATATTCAAATTGAAAGTATCTTGACTTACCAATTTGAGCAACAAGAAAATTAAAAAATAAACAACAGACAAATCGCTTTTAAAAAGTTCGTCTGAAGAACAAATATATAAATAAATAAATAAATTAATTAATTAATAATCAAAGTAGACAAAAATTAATGAATAATAGAACTATTCGCAACTCCAGAAAAAGGTTAAACATTGCGTTCCACGTGTGTCTGTTGGTAAACACAGGCTGTTTGTTATGCGTATTTATTAACGTATTCGATGTGTAATAGATTGCTTTCAGCAACAGAAATTGTTCCTCCCTTAATGTTATTCTCGAACTTCTCAAAATGATGTTAGTTTTCTTTATTTCCTCGCATTTGCATGAAATTATCATCGAACAGACGAATATGCTCGTCTCTTCGATGCATTTTTTTTTGAAAGAGGATAACGTTATACCAGGTAAATATTTTTTGTTGTTTTGATTAATTTGTAAGAATTTGCTTCTTATTTAAATCTTTAGCTCGAAGGAAGGATTTGATAACATTAGTCAAGATACCAATTAGACCAATTTGAGTGGTCATCTCCGCCTAGTTTAAAAATAATTAATTTAACTTACCTTATTTTACTACAGCATTTAGTTGGAATGGACAGTATGCAAAATGTTTTCTTGAATATATTATCATAGAACGAAATGAAAAATGTTCAACGCTGAGAATTTTCATCGCCAAAATATTGTGATTATAGTTTAGGGTTATAGTTTTAGTATTGTGCGAGCAAAGAACCCTTGGCGAGATTTCGCATGTCAGTTGTAAACCATTTTTTTAAATCACGTGTGGATTAAAATGGTAGAAAGATTACAGAATTCGATAAATTTAAACAAATAATGGAAGATCAATTAAAAAGAAAACTACCACCATGTATCCGTAAAATTGTATTAATGATGCATGACAGAATTAAAACATAATTCAGAAATTAAAAACATACGAAACAGAAAAAATTAAAATGAACCGATTCGGCAATTTGAGAAATAACTCAGCTACAAATGTAAAATAATTAGCGCTAGCCAAACAAGAGAAAGAAGTATTTTCTTCCTCTTTTGATAACACTGGTAAACAAAGGTTTTGTTACATGAAATATTTTATAGTGTTCTTATGGCCGCAATGAAAATTTAGTTCCATCAAGAATTGATAAATATCGAATTCAACATCGGGGAAATGGCTGCTTACAACTACGAACTACGAAATTTGCATTAATTTCTAACGTTTAGTAATGCTTTTTGAATTCTCATTTCTTTCTACGTGGGCCAGAGTATCCACAAGACTTTAAAAATTAATTTCAAAAGAATAAAACAAAAAAGTCATGCATACAAACAAATATTACTATGCTTATTAGTATTTTCTACGCTATGGCGTTTGTTTTACCTTTTTCATCCGCCATTTGACGGTGGCTGCAGTGCCCCCTATAGTTTGTTGGAGTTGCGAATTCTACTGCTGCATTTTTATTTATCGCATTTTTATTTATCGCTTGCTGAGCTTAATTTATGTTATTATTTATTGTTAATAATATCTTTAACTGAGAAGGGCCAAACAAATAATTATGGCCTTATATGCTCATAACTATAATACTTACTTTTAATCGACTGTTTATAGGTATATTAGCTTCAAAAGGATCTTAAATATCTTAATTTATCTTAGATATACCTTAATAGGATAGAAGAAGAGCTAAGGAATGAGTACTACCAATAAAACTACGATCTGATTAAAAACGATATTGTCAAGTCTATAAGATGAAAACCAAGGCAAAAACTTAAATGCAAAGAAAATTCACTACTAGGGACTAAGAATCATTAAAATAGTAAATCACACTATGGATAAAAACCAGTTTGGAGAAAATTTACTGAGGGTATTCTTGAAAAATGCTATTCTGAGAATCTACTGATGGTGTTCCTGAAATATCGATGATACTTGATATTAACAATACACGACAATATTTTCCAACTTCTAGTTGGGTGCCCATAACTATTCAATAATCCTACCAACTACAGGAAGTCTTCTGTAGTCATTTTATAAAGCCCCGACACACGTTTTTTTTATTTATAAATAAACTATGCATTTCGCTAAAATTTCAAGGGGAATTTCACCTGAGGTATAATTTTGTGACGTCTTTTGTTCCCTATTTCAAGGTTCTGGCATGTTCCTCGTGGTTAGAACATAGCGGCGATGCACTAAAATATAACTGCTAACTGTACCTGTCATATTGAATTAGTGCAGTTTTTAGCCTCAACTCAAAATTATACCATTTTTTCCCCATTTACCATAGTTTCTTTAAAATGATTTTAGGTAAATTTTGCTATCGAAAAATCCTGATCAACTTAGGCGCTCGCACAGAACAGATTAGAGGTTAAAAAAGACAATTTTGCTTATAGAGTAAAATATGAAAACTTGAATAAAATATTTAAAAAAAACATTTAAAATAAGCTAAAAGAGTAAAAAAAAACATTTCTTATTCTTAAGGGATGCAAAATATTCCCATAAACAGGCAAAAACGTAAATGTGTAGAACGCGTTTAACCATACTTATAATATTGGGACTGTTACTTTTTTTATTTGTAAGCAGTTTAGTTTTTAAATGAACACAGAAATACAGTTTTTTTGTTCTGTTTTAAAAAAAGCGACGTTTATAAGAAATCCTGCGCGCTCTTTTGTTTCTGTATAAATCGTTTCAAATCTAAAGCGATTTCATGTAATTGAAAAGCTTTTTCTTCCCTTTCCATTTTAAATGCGAAACGTAGATGTGTATAGTACAGTGTATTAAGTTCTGCCTCATCTTAATGATTTCAATCAAGAAACAGAAATGATAGCAATAATCTTGATGGAAAGTAGTAGATCGAATTTCGCTTTTAGGAAATGGCAACAGTGAAATCGTTCGAAACGAAGATCAAATTTAAGAATGCTGCAGGAACGAAAAAAGTAAAAAAAGGAAAAGAAAGTGGGTGTGCTTTAAGACTTGCAGATTTTTCTTGAGATTTCTTTCAAACATAGCTTTTTTTTTCTTGACACTTATTAAGGTTGAAATATACATTTACTGACTTTAAATCTCGTTGTCTTTCTTATTCGTACTGAGTTTTTTATGCACAAATAAGCGATGTTAGAGAAGCTAGCATTTCGAGTTTTAATATTTGAGTAGAGAGTAAACAATTGAATCACATTCAAACTGCCAGTGATGGAGAAATGACATTAAATTGGAGTAAAAGGAAGTCATGTGATGCACACATCAGCTCGTTTCATGTTATGGTTATGGATGGACAACGTGACACGGCATCTTGTACAATACTGTTTCTCACAAAAATCTACCCTACAAATGTTTGGAACTATGGTATATCCCCTAACCAGGAAAACGTATAGGCTATAAAAGTACTCGAAAATACTTTGATTCGTAATAGAGTGAGATAGAAAGGTGAAAATACGGTTCGAAGTACGAAACAGGTGCATTTATTAGTTTGCAGGGATGCCAGCTCGACTGTACAGACGCATGTAGCCTCTGAATAAACGAGCTGATGTGTGCAGCACATGACTTCCTTTTACTCCAATTGAAGTCATTTTCTCATTATTGGCAGTTTTAATATAATTCACCAAATTTGTCGCCAAGTTGGCGACAAAACTTGGCGACCAAAAGACTGGCAATATATAGCCAAGTGTCCGCCAAATTATAACACCACTTGAGTATGCATCGAAATTAACAATGATTTACCCCGAAAAAGGAGCAAAAGGCCCCCTTTGGAGCATCCGAATGCAACCAAAAAGGAAGGTGCACAACTAGACTCCACAAGGATTCTAAGTACTAAATTTCAACTTTCTAAGACATTCTGTTTGTGAGTTATACGACATACATACACACATACGCACATACATACGGACGTCACGAGAAACCTCGTTGTAATTAACTCGAGAATCATCAAAATGGATATTAAGGCCGATTTTTGAGTGAAATTTTTTTTCGCGAATACAATACTTCCTTTTTTGTAAAAGGAAGTAAAAAGAGTTATGTGAAAATGAACGTAAGACGCTCATTCTATTCTTCATTTTTCCTCTCATTCAGATAGAATCGTCTAAGTATTCCATGGAAAACGTTGCCGGATAGTACACATTGCCTAAAATATTCCTTGAGGCGTGAAAAAGGCATAAAATGGCAAGCTTAAATATAGTATTAGAGATAAAAGTTTTTTTTTTTACTTTTATTTTACGTTTTAGTATTAATAGAAAACCCGTTGCGTGAGGAGACACTGAAACTGCAGATAAAATGGCCAGTCTTGACCGTGTATTACCGCCAGTCTCAAGATGAAGGTTATAAAACACAACTTCCTAAAAGACACGAAGTTTTAATTCTTGAACACTAACGCAGTAGCATTAGATGTCACGAAGGGCCATTAAAGAATTAAAAATGACTCCTTGTGGAACATAATTTCTATTGCCCGATACCACCGGCTTTTGCCGAATCCGTGACTCGACTCTGAAGGCAGGCTTAGACGAAGATTTCGTTAAAGATTCCATCCACGCCTGGTCATTGAGCAGAGCCTGCGAGTGAAAGCAGTTAGCACACTGTCTGCACTTCTTGGCGATTGTTGTCGGCGCGTTTCTTTAATTGCATCTTTTTTTCTTGATCAGTAAAAGAAAAAATGTGATTGCTGATAAGTGGAAAAAAAAAACATGATTTGTTTTGATTACATTTCAATTTGCAATACCCCCCCCCCCCTTTTTCCTTAAAACTCTGTTATTGATGGAAACATCATGTCTATTTTCATTTGAAAATTTATATGTACAACTTTATGTAGATAAATATATGAGAAAAAAAAATCTTTATTAGAATTAGAATGCAAAAAAGAAAGAAAAGAAAAATAGTTTGTTTCTTTCAAACAAGTTAAAAGTTTTACAATCAAGGACTGTAGCTAGATTCTGAAGCTTAAAAAAAAAAGCTCATCTTTTTGTTTCCCCCTCCCCCGCACGAATTTTTATTCTGTATATTTGTTTTATCTTAATAAAAAACTTAAAATTTATTATAAATTTTAGTCGATTTTTTCAGATTTTTTAAATTTAATCTAATAATTGTTCAAAAATAATTCTAATAAATCGAATTCTAAAAAGTTATGCCTTAATGTATGAAGCAATCAGTAATAAAATTAATTATCTGTGCAGAATAAAATTTGCGCATTGTAATTATCAAATTAAATAGAAATTGTAAGATTAACAAAAGCCTATTTTCTTTAAAGCACTAACTAAATAAATATGAAACTAAAAACCCTCTAAAAAGTCATCAGTCATACTTACCCCGAATCTCAGGACGCACCTGCCATGTGCAAGTAAACGGCAGTGTTTGCAGAAATGAGTTTTCGAGATATTTGATGAAATAAATTCAATACTAACAATAGGGTAATACTGGAATTAGACGTTTTTTTCGAGCCTTTTTTTCAGCGTAAAAAAACGGGCTTGTACAATAAAGATAACGTATAATAGATGACAAAAATGCAAAAAAAAAAATGAAAAATGAAAAAAATTGCAGTTATTGCCCTTTACCTGCACACGGCAGAGTACACAAGGTGCATTCACCACATAAATTACTATATATCAAATACAAAGGGCGAAAACGTGACTCGCTATCTATCAATCACAAAACAGTATGAGAGACGTTAAGATATAGCAAAGTAATAGCTAGAATCATTCTTGTTTGATCAAAAAATAGAAAACACTGTTGATATTGATAGAAAATCCTGAAGCTGAATAAATAGCAATTCAATAGGAACATTTTTAAAAATATGATCTTATAACAATCTGAAACTGAGTAAGTGAACAGAGAATAAATATAGAATCGAAAGTGCTTTAATTTCATGAAAGTTAATATAGTTACTAATTGGATTCGTGCAGTAAATTTTAACTCTTTGCCTAAGCGTCTTTCTTACCTTTATTCCAAGAAAAGTAAACTGAGCTGCTTACAGCTACTAAGGTTACTATCGAAGCTTTAATTTCTATCTTATAAATGTATTTAATGATGCAGATTTTACTCCTTCACCGCTCATAAGTTAAGCAGTGGTTTCATGATGCTCTTTTATTTTGTAGAGTGTTTTCATTCTTTTTTTGTTTCCTTGTAAGTAAAATGTATCAGCAAATTTTAAAAAAGACTATTTATAATCTCTTTACGAACATAATGTATTTTTATTATTTTAAGAGTCTTAATATTAATCCGAAACTACCGGCCTCCAAAAAACAGCAGTTTAAATTAAAGCAAAATTCGCAAAACGATTTTTGAAAATTAACTTCACGGCATAATATTAATGCATTCCTCAAAATTTTAATTATTCAAAGCTCAAATGCTTAAGAGATTATGGTATAAGTTTTTGTCTATGTTATAAATAGTTTAATATTTCATGGTATCTGTTATAAGCACTTCAACTAAAAACTCTTCTGTGTTAAAAAATATAAAAGTAAATAGTTTCAGCTCCAAATTGTATTATATTTTGTTTTAGTAACAGTTATAATAGTCTAATTTAGTAACAGGTATAATGTAACAGTCATAGTATCTGTTATAAGCACTTCAACTAAAAACTCTTTTGTGTTAAAAAATATAAAAGTAAATAGTTTCAGCTCCAAATTGTATCATATTTTGTTTTAGTAACAGTTCAGTCTTAATGCAAACATAATGTTTAAATATAACACTATGCTAAGACATCATTGTTGTGCATTTCATTCTTTTAATTTTTTCCTTATCATGTCAAGCTAAACTTCAACAGTATCATGTAACGTACTATTTTTGCAAGTTTTCATTATATGTATTGTATCCAACACAAATTCACAAAAAAAAAAAATATTGACGTTTCTTCGAAATCCATTTATTTTCACATTTGGTTACTCGCAAATGTATGTATGCTTCTAATATTTGGTTTTTCATCACCCACTGACATGCGATTCTGTCATTAACAGCCGTTTAGAACAAGAAAAATCGCGCAAACATCCCTTACTCTGGTCTTTTGAACATCCATGCAAGCTGCCACGCGCACGCCATATGCATTTTGTTTGCAAAAGCTAACCATAAAAATATTTTCGGAAAAAAAAAATGTAACATGCAGTTCTCCATTTTTTTTTCCGTTCGATTTTGTTTCAAAGTATGCGTAACTTCGTGGTAATTCTAAGATGGTTACGTTTTATCTGCGTTTTTCTAAAAGGTATTTTGCTTTTTCAAAGTTTCATGGATTTTTATTCCTTTTTTCTTTATGCTAATGATGTAGTTAGAATTGTTATGAGTAAAGGTTTAATTTACGTATTATTTAAGAATTGATCCCTTTTTTGGTTCTTAAATTTTATTAATTTACTTATTTATTTGTAGTTATTTTATAAGTTTCCATATTTCTTATTAATAATTCATAATTTGTTTTTTCTTGTTTTGAATGCCATTAAATTTCTATTTATTTGTAGATTTCCTTAATTATATTAGTTGTTACTTATTTATTTGCCGTCGTTCTTAATTTTAAAACTTGACAATTTGTTCATAGTTGTTTCTACTGAATTTATTTACTCACTTGATTGTAGTTTTTTAAATTTTCGTGTATTACTATTCATTTGTAGCTAAATTTTAAAATATAAGTATTTACTTTATGTTATTCTTAATTATATTAATTTACTTATTTATTTGTAGTTATTTTTCATGTATGTTCGTAGATATTCGTAATTTCATTTATTTTATCACTTGATTGTAATTGTGTTAATTTTCATTACATCATTATTTATTTTTTGTTTATTATTAATAATATTAGTTCACTTATCTATTTGTAGTTACGAGATTGGCAGGAACACATCATGCATAGTACATTGTAAAACATTAAAAGGTGATACATTGGTAATCAACTAACAAGTAACCCTACCTAAGTGTGAATCACCCGATTGGAATAAAATTTTGCACATCGTTAGAACAATTTAAATATTAAACCCGTATTTTTTTTTATTTTATCGGCAACAAACACTGAAATTTACACCTAAATATTGGATGATTCGGGATTAGAGGGTAAAATATACACTTTTATTTTAAATTTCAACGACAAAAATTTGAATAATGGTTGAAAATTAAAAAAAAAAAACTAAACAAACTAAAAATGACGTGTTTCAGGATTTTTTTTTTCCAAAAACCATTACTAGAGGTAAACCATCCTTTGCAATATTTCCCCGTCACGGTGAATGATCCAAAAACTTACATCTTTCGTAAAATCATAACGTATTGTATGGTCACGTTATATCAATAGAAAGCTCTAATATTTAGTTTTACAATATTTTTTGAATTTTCATTTTACTATAATCAAAAGTGAAGTTACAGTGATTTGTAAAAACACACTTTTCATTTTTTTCGCACAATTTTAATTTTTTTATTAGCTTATATTTCGAACAATTTCAAAAAAGAAATCTAAAAATCGGCAGGATTACTTATTTGTCATATGTGTTTTTCATGCCAAGTTTTATTGAAATAGTGGTAATGTTATTGATGAGATCAAGAAACCTATTTAACTCACACATGGAATTAATTGCTCAAATGCAACTAGCCGCGTGACTGGGTTAGACTGCGAACATGATTTACCCTTATTAATTGTATTTTCAGAACAATCCTGAAACACGTCAACTTTAGTTTGCTTAGGTTTTTCAAATTGTCAATCATTATTTGATCTTTTGTAGTTAAAATTTTAAACAAAAGACTACATTGTACCCTCTAATTTCCAATTATCCAATATTTATGGGTAAATCTCACTCTGGTAAAAGTGTTTGTTGCTGATAGAAAAATACTGGTTCAATATTTTAAAGTATTTTATCGATGTGCTAAGTTTTATTCCAATCGGGGACTCACACTTGGATAGGGTTTCTTGTAAGGGTACAGCTTAAAAATATTAAGTTAAATTAAACGACTGAATAACTAGCGTTTAAAAGTGAATAGCGTGTGATGTTACTGCTGATTTTTTTAATGCATTATTTTTTGTCAATACTGATGTTTGTAATTCAATAATAAGTAGGTAATTTTTATTTCATTCTATTATCCATTTTTTTTTGTTAAAATTTGGTATAAAAAGCTTAAAATGGTTTTATATTTTACACTTTTTACCATATAATTTTAAATTTCAACCACTTTGAAATTATTTTCTCATTAGTCTTAATGAAATACATGTTTGTAGTTCCTGTAATAATAAAAATATTTTAATCACATATTTGTATAGATTTTTGCGTCATACAGTTGACAAATAAACTATGAACGCAAAAAGTTGATAGTTACATTCCTGTAAATGTATATATATTTTTAAATTTCTGATTTATTTCTTCGTCTTTTTCCCTGTCCTTTTGTATTTCATACGGCAGGTAATCAACATTGTAATATTGTTGCCTTTTTTCAGTTAGCACAAGCGATTATTTTCAAACTTTCATATCAATGAAGAGACTGAATCTTTATTTTAAGAAAAAATCTGGTCTGTTTTTAGAATGCTGATAAACAAAACCATGTCCGTTATTAGTAGTGAAATCATCAATATTAAAATACATACAAAATTAATTATTTTTTTTGTAAATTTGTTTTTTTCCTTTAATGCAAAGTACATGTTCAAAGTTGAACAGCGGAAAGTTCAGCTTGGAATAAAAGAAATGTGTCTGTGTCGAAAGTTTTTTTTATTTTATTTTATCCTAAACTAAAGATAATTCAACGATATTAAGGGGTACAAAATTTATTTATTTATTAATTATTATTATTATTATTGTATTCATTTTTCTCCTCAAAGGTAGACTGCATGTGTAAAATGAACTCCAACCTTCTACTAGGAATGAACGAAATGTGTCTGTGTTGAAAGTTTTTATTTCATTTTGGCCTAAATTTCAAGTATGAAATCCGCGGCAGCTTATCGCTAGCTTTAAAGTTCTAAACATTTTTCAATTTGCGGTCCAACAGCTAAAACTTGGTGAACCTCCAATACCGTGACTTGCGTTTGAAAGTGCTGATCCAGCATTTCGGTTATTCTTGTCACGACCGGGATTTTGTCCGTAACTCCAACGAAGAACTGAGCTGAAAACCTGAGGTCCCTTACTTTAAATGAGTTGAAGAATTGTTAGGCAAATTCTTTTGAATGTCCGTTTTAAAAGTTTGCGGAATAAATTTCATTCTTTTCCCATCATTAAAATGATTTCGTACTTTTAGTTCTTTTACCCGTTGTCATTACTCGTGTAATAATGGAATTACTCGTGTAATAATGTGTGTTAAAAAATATTAGTTATCTTAAGTTACATAACCATTGAAGGAACGCCTCCTAGTATATAAGCAGTTTGTTTTTTAAATAAATTTCCAAAAAAAAAATCTTACCACCAAACCATATGTTTGTGTAACAATGAAAACAAAATAAAGAAGTAGCAACTGAAAAAGCACATTGAAAAAAGGTCTTTGACTCATAAATCCCTTGCCCTTGTCCCCCTGCTATAGAAGCAAAAGGTTATTTGACAAACATTCTTAAAAGTTAGTCAAAACGAAAAGTTAGTTGACAAACATGTGATCCAATGTCCCTTGTAAATTAAGTACTACTTATTTGAATACATTTACAAACAGAAGGATATTGAGGAAAAACAACAGGAAGAAATAAAATAAAATTTCACTTGGTAATCTTTTCCTGTGGATAGCTTGATTCAGGTCAAAAGTGAACTCTCAGTATGTCCAAGTATGATTACAGTCGAGTCACGACTCACGCGAGGGATGCGTTCCAAGACCCTTCGCGTAAGTTGAAATTTCACGTTGTGGAAAAGGATATGTGTAAAAACTTTTATAAACATACCCATACGATTACAGACACTTGTAAACACCACCTCAAACTGTTAAAAACCATTTATTAACTATACATTACTGTTTATTAAACAAAAAATTGAATTTGTATTTATTGTAAAAAAAAACCGTTTTATTTAACATAAAAAACTGCTACGACGCACAAAGTCAATGATCAATGGGAAAGGAAGACGTAAAATATACCACTACGGTACGTATATTATGTAGTAGGAAAAACAAATGCACTATAGTTGTTGAAACTTTCTCTTTTTCCTTCTGTCTTCACAGTTTTAAATGAAACAGAGCTCTTAGGTGTCATTCTACTTCATCAACTTTACCATATAGAAAGAAAAAATTAAATAAAAAATGAGGAATAGTTATTTGTAAAAGCGATGTTCATACTAGTACGGTGTGGGAACTTCCGCCCTCAGCGATGTCAAAGAGATGAAGGTCCATTCACGAAAAAATCGCGATTCCCTTCGGAAAATTTTCATGTTGCGGGTGAAGAATTCGCGTTAGAAATAAAATTCTTTACCTGGGAAAAAATCGCGTTATAGCCATTTCGCGTAAGTCGGATCGCGTTGTAGCGGGAGTCGACTGTATTTAAAAGACCATGCATATGTAATGTCCACGTTGAGTACAGCTTTTAGCTTTTGACAATCAACAAGAAGGCATGCATTTTCATTTGCCCCTAGGTCTAGTTTCAAGTGCGCAAACGGCATATATTTTCAATTTGCGTAGATTTTTTTTTTCAAAGTACTTCATTCTTTGCTTCTTTGACATTGCTACGTCCATCTGTGATATTTGATGAGACGGAACGGACTCCCATAGATACTTTCATGAATTTACTTGTTGCCGATGGGTTTTCTTCCTGGTTTAAAGCATGTTTTTCTGTGTTTGAGTTAAAAGTCGAAGAAAGTAAGTAGAAATTCCTTGTGCCTTCGTCATTTCAATTTGCAATCGTCGTTTCATATATTAACTACATGAGTAGATTCAGCAACATAACTCATATATTTTTTGCGTAGCCTCCTATTGAGTAAGGATTTTTAAACCAGAAGATCAAGATAGGAAATCTAAGGGAAGTTTCAATCAGATTACTTAGATTTCGAAACTCACATCCAAAATGTTATTTTTTTTTAATCTCAAAGCACACGCATGGATTTTTTTTGTTCTTATTATTTCATTCCTTTTTAGCCTACTTTCCCAGTAAAAGTCAGAAAAAGAAGAAAAAAGCATGAAAGAAGGCTTAATGCAGCTTAAAAATATCGCGAAAAACAAAAAAAAAAAAAGAAAAAAATAAATAAAATAATTAAATAAATATCGAAAAATTAAAAATTGGAAAGTAGGGTATTGAAATGGGAAAAAATGTCTGTCGGTCTGTCTGTCTGTCCCCCCCTAATAACTTTTGAATGAATAGCCCGATTCGAACAAACTCTTTTTTGTTCAAAAGATCTCGGCAAGGACACCTCATTCCCATATTTCACTTTTTGATTTGAACTATTTTTTGTTCAATTTTGAACAGTTCAAAAAAACTTAACATTAGCGCCTACGGAGAGATTCAAGGCAATTCCGAACTGTGAGGCGAATTTGCTTCAAACAAACTTTGTAGGAAAAAGTTTTTGATGAAAAACTTTTACATAAAATATCTTTTTGATTTGAACAATTTTCCGTTCAATTTTTAACAGTTCAAATAACTTAACATTAGCGCCTACGGGGAAACTGAAAGTCAATGTAGATTCCGTACTTGAAGGCGGATTTATTTCAAACAAATTTTGTTGGAAATAGCTCTTGACGCCAAACTCCAGACTGCGACTCCGAGAATTTAGGGGTACCTGACTCCGACTCCGACTCCTGTGCCCGACAAGTAATCGGACTCCGACTTCCCGACTTCGACTCTGACTTTGTAACTTTGGCAAAAATTTATACACGGAGAGCAAATGACTGACTCAATTCTTGGATATTTGGCTCCGACTCCTTTATTTCAAAATGAGATTGTCTCCAACTCCGACTCCGCAGCTATGATTTTAACTGTGAAATAATTATTGTTAATATGACTTGTTTTTATTTTCACGCTAAATTTTTAATTTAGGTTTTCAGTTTTCGGCGGATAAACTCGAAGTCATTTATGTTTCTACATAAAGATATGCGCAGACAATTTTCTTTTGGACAGTGAAAATTATTTTTTTAAGTTGACATTTTATTGTTTTTTTTATTTATTTTGGTAAGTGCATTAATTAATTTAAAAATTATTTTTGGCAACATGAGAAAAAGAAGCGATTTTTTTTTTTTGATATGATGTATTTATTTTAATGAGCTTATTAATTTTAATTATTATTTTTTCCTTTTGAAAGTTGTTAAAGAATTTTTTTTAATGGGAAAAAGTGTATTAGCTGCTTTGTTTAAAAGGTGTTGCTATTTTATTTGTTCGTTTATTTATTTATTTTTTTTTTTTTTTACACATCACATTTTTTAGATGAGTGAGGAATATTTTATTTCTAGAAATCAGGTTAAAATGTTAAAAAGTTACGTTTGAAATAATTTGAGATTTTTGCTAATTTTGAGAATATTGATCAGATGCTAGAAAATCGATATTGGTATACGGGAAAGTAGGCTCGTTTAGTTCCTGACGGAACTTCTTGTTTTTTACATTAGTTTTACATTATATTTTGTCCCTTGTGCAGAGAAACAAATATTCGGAACTTGGCACATGTCCTAATGACGAGTCTATTTCCCTATTACAATGGGAAAGAAACATAGTAAAAATTCTTTTTTTGTTACTAGATATCATCAAAATAATATATTGTGGCTAAAATGTTAATTCAAAAAATGTATCACTCTGCTCCATTAAAGAAAATTAACATTAATCATATTACTGAACAGTTTCAGTTTCACTGAATGCTGACTGATTTAAATCTTTGAATCAGGGCATATGATATGCATGCTTTAATGCATATCAAAATGAATAATCGTTTAAATGCGTAAAAATAATTAATGAAATAAAAAATTTTGCTAAAACTTGTTTTAAAAGGGACTAAAAAGCATAAAACATTTTTCTCTAATCTTCATGTAGATTTAAAGCCCCATGCAGTTTCAGAATTTCTTGCAGATTGCCTGGAAAATGTGTGATTGTAGAGTTTTTAATATCAGCTATTAAAATGTTTGTAAGCTTTAAAAGAAAAACATATGAGGCACACGAAGCTAACAATTAATGCATTTATAATCTAACGTGCAACTTTGTCGCTCAGTAAATAGTACTTATTTATTAATTTATTTCATTTAAACTCCACCAATCACCACCGTAACAACCTGGTGAGAGTTTAACCGTATGTGGTGATTGGAGGGAACAGAAAAAATCACAAGCGACCAAGCATTTGCTGGAACAGTTTTGAAACATACTAATACATAAATTATACTGTACTGTATAATTTATACTGTACATTCTATTGTAAATAGCATAAACTGAGGTGTAAACTTTCTCTCTGACAGCTTTCATTTACCCTTATGGTTATGTAGTACATGAGCTCCATGTTTATTTCTTTGGACTGACCAGCTCGCTAAGACATATTTGTACCGCCTAATAAATTGAAGAAACGGAATGACGCAACAAATAAATTTGCTCAAAATCATTTAAAATAATTATTCCAAGGAAAATAAATGTCATATATATTTTGAACAAACATCTTCAGGAGTAAACTTTTATTGGCTTTTTTACGATATCAAGTGCAAAACGATGATATATTTGTTTCACCTGTTAATCAAGGTAAAAATAGTTATGCTAATTTTGTGCATGTGTTGCATGATCTTAGCTGCATCAACCTATTGAAATCTAAAAAATTAATCTAAAAAATTTTTTTTTTTAAATTTCGGAATAACTAAAAAATATCGGAGAGGAATCCATAAAAATATTAATGAATGCATTGTTTCTTTCACAGTTTAATGCAAAATTAATCACTTAAAACTTTTAACTAAGAGATAGTTCAAGAATTATAATATTTCTTCACTGAGAAGCAGTACTTAGTGTAGAGGGCAGACGATTTCCTCAATCCAGCAGTAACTTTAAATAAAAATATTTCCCTCTTTTTTACATCCGTGATTTTTTTCAATCAAGTCAGATAAAATGTATTAGCGTAAACGTGATGTAATGTTTTTAAATTTATTTTAGACTAATGCTTTGTTTTTTAGTTAGTATTTCTTAGCTTGTACATACATGTTTGTTCCACTATAGCTTGTGCACTTTAATTACACAGATACTTTTAAAGTTGAGGTTAAATCCTAAAAGAATTCAAATGTTGAACGGCGGATCAAGATATACTTGAAGAATAAATTTAAATTAATTATTACATTAGTTTTATTTTTACTCATATCTTTTAAAATTAAATATAAGCAATGCTTGGTTGATTACAATTAAATAAAAATGTCTGTTTCCCATTCCTTGAACAACCCCTTCAGGACCGGAAAGGATGCAAATGTTGATCCTTTGCGTCACAATTTTTCTCCTCAGGTGTGTACTCGAGCGAGTTTATTTTTAGATTCGACGTCACCCAGTGTGCTACTTGTGTCACCCCCTATCCACCAATAAGCAGGAGTCCGCGGCAAGTGTATCGGAAAAATACCCAGCTCAGCGATTTCTGGAGAGAGCTTCGCTCCTCTTTCTCTCTTTCCATCCGAGGATAATAGGCATCCAAGGCTGAGAACAGGGGGGGGGGAGCAAAATGGGTCACGTGCTGAGTTTCATGCGCAGTCTCTGTCGGCTTTGTACTGAGCTCTTGTGATGCGACTATTCTTTTCTTATATCCTGCCAGCTCTTAATACTATGGAGCTTTTATATATCGTATATCAAGGGGGCAAATGTACTTGTATTTTGTTGCGCTAAGTGATATTGGCTCAGGTTACGATGCGTATAATTTAGTGTAGTGCATTACGTGTAACTCTTAATTCGTTTTGACAGTAGCGTTAAAATATATATATATATTAATTTGAATTTTGGAATCTTGAATTCAAATTATATTTTTCGCAATCACGAGCGTGTGTGTGTATAAATGCGCGTGTGTGTTTGTGCAGGCGCATGTGTGTGTGTTTGTGTAGTCGCATGTTTGTGGGTGCGTGTGTGCGTGTTTTTTATGCAGTGCTGTGTATGTACGCGCGCGTGTGTGTAGTCGTTCGTGAGTGTGTATGTAGGTATATGTGTTTGTGTCTGTGTGCAGGCATGAGTGTGTGCATGTATGTGTGTGTGTAGGAGTGTATGTTAGTGTCTGTGCTCAGGCATGAGTGTGTGTATGTGCGTGTAGGCGCGTGTGTGAGTAGGATATGGACACAACCTGGAGATGGCTTTCGCAAGAGGAGCAGCATCGTGAGGAGCCGGTCGACGCGATGGTGGTGCTGGTAGAGGGTGCTGGTGGGAAAATAAAATGATAGGAATTCAAAACAGTCAAATGAGAACAATAAGCAATCGTGATTGCTCAATAAATATTTCTTGTAAAGTTATCAAGCTATCGTTGTTTTAAAAAATGCTTTTGTGTAACATGAAGATTAACGACTTATCAAAACGCTATTGAAAGATTCAAGGATGAGTACAATATTTATCCAAAGTGCAACAAGCGGTTTCGGCTTTGCAGAGAACTCTTGTGATGTGACTAGTATTTTCTATATCTTGTCAGCCCTGAATTTTATAGAGATTTTGTATTTAGTATATCAAGGAAGCAAACATATTTTGTTACGCCAAGTGATGATGTTTGGACAATGATGCGTAATTTAACGTAGTGCATTACATGGATTTCTTAATTAGTTTTGACAGTTAGTGCCAAATAATTATTGCTTATGTAGGTATCAAGCTGTCATTGTAGTTGAAAAAAGTGTTCATGGTTACGCAATATAGATGAATAACAAACAATCAAAGCGCTACAGAGAAGTTTTAAGGCTAATGCAGAATATTTACTTAAAGTGTCAAGTAGCATCACTATCGGTAGAGAGCTCTTGTGTTTCGACTATAACTCTTCTACATCTTGTCAGCTCAAAATAGTATTAGAGATTTTATGCATTGTAGCCTTTGTTGTTAAAAAACGTTCGCTTAAATGCGCAATATAAAATTGAATCTCGCTATGTGAAAACGCTGTAAAAAACAGTTTTTAAGTTGCCTGCAGCCTGTAAATCTCTGTAAATCATAAGTGAACTACGGTCAATGCATTGCAATTAAGGTTTGGAAGAATGTCTTAATTTAATGTAAAGACGAGAAGTGAACGCGATAGAAAGGGATAATAGAGGTGGGATATTTCGTGAAAACAAGTGAAAACAAACCAAAAGAAATTATTCTCAGATCTAATTAAGCTTACTTCCTCGTTTAATAACTTTGATTCTCTTGCATGCATGCGTTTAATATATTCCTCAGTCTCATAAGGCAGTAAATTATTTCGAATGCATCTCTTTTTCGCAGAGTAATTTTCATAAAACGAAATGTATTTATTGAATTTAAAACAAAATCGGTTAGATTTTAGAACAAAAGATATGAAAGAAGCTTTTCCAAACTGACTATATTTATGCTTTAATGGATTCTTACTGCTTTAGGAAATATATTCTCTTTTTACTTCCTTTTACAAAAAAATGAAGTATTGTATTCGCGAAAAAATTTTCACGCAAAAATTGGCCTTAATTTCCATTTTGCTCACCCCCGAAGGAATGTTGAGTTTTTTCCCGCCCCGACAACACGTGGATATATGCCTAGGAACGTACAGACACTCGAAATATCCATTTTGACGATCCCCGAGTTCATTACAACGAGTTTTCTCGTGACGTCCATATGTACTTATGCATATGCATACGTGCGTATGTGTGTATGTACGTATATATCTCGCATAACTCAAAAACAGCATGTCCTAGAATGATGAAGTTTGGTACGTAGAATTCTAGTGGGCTCTAGTTGTGCACCTTCCGTTTTATTTGCATTCGGATTTTCCTAAGGGGGTCTTTTACACTTTTTTTGGGGAGAAATCGTTGTTAATTTCAATGCTAACTGAAGTGGTGTTATAGTTTGTCGTTTTTTTTAAATATACGAGTTATGTGTTAATTCATTCTGGCTGATAGTAGCTCCGGTTAATAAAATGCGATACTGACAAGAATGTAGCACTTTACTAAGAGCATGTTACTGTAAATATTAATATTGTACAAGTGTAAATTGTCTTAATTTAAATATGCTGAATCCATTCTGAAATTTCTAAAAATAATATTTGTGAACATTGAAAATCCTATGAATGTCCTTTCTTCACTGCGCACTTAGAATATAAGTAAGAAAAACCGTTTTACAGAGATTGCCAAGGGGAGAACGTTACCTATGATTTACCATGGACATCATGGAGAAGTAACAAACAATTTGAAGCCTAGAAGTAAGCTGAGGTAGATAAAGAGGCTGATTTTAGGCTGATGTTAGGAAATATAAATTGGTACTTCAAAAGTAGGCTCGTTTTAGATCAAATTTATATAGTGCACATTGCTCTTTTTACTTGCAACTAAATCATTAAACTGCTTCAAATTTAAAAGTACCTTATTTTACATTTGCTATTCGTTTTAGGTGTTGTATTGTGTTATTAAAATATAAAAAGAAAAAAAAGCTAAACTTTTGTCAAAATATTATTTTAAGAAGTATAACTTTCAACATACGTATGA